>NC_045558.1:113864756-113959756 GCF_009769535.1 Thamnophis elegans
TAGTAAAAAAAAATTGAATCCTACCACTGATCAAAGGATGTGATGGCAAATAAATGACTGAGATAAAAATGTTGTAAAAGTTGTAAAAATGGACATTTGGCAATGTTGTGAGATGATAACAAAAAAATTGTGAACATTTGTCGCAATTTTTTGTCATCATAACTCACAACATTTTTTAATCATTGCTGTTTGAGGCAGTCACTAAATGAGGATTACCTGTAAAGCATTCCATTTTTCTTAAATTGGGATTATACTCTACTTTTAATTTTAAAAATATATCATTCCGACTTTCACAAAATCTGGACCACAGGTTTCAGAAAGTTTCAAATTTTTGCTTATAAGATGAATAAGGAACATCTTTACTCATTTTCCTTCAGCAATATAAAAAGTGAAGAATATTAACTTAAATCATCTGATAGGAAGACAATCCTGTAACATTTATTTATATTGATATTATTTTAAATAATACTTTGATGGAGCCCTTGCTGAAGATTAATATAGCAATAAAAAATAGCACAAGCAATTGATATAAAGTCATGCGTTAGTAACATTTCTTCCATTAACACAGAAATTCAACACTTTCCTGTGTTCCCTTAGATACCAAATAAAAGAGTCAGGAAGTCAAAGTGAGTGCTGTCCAGGAACCCCCCCCCCTCCCCATGTAAATGATACAAGTGTAGCATAACTATACAACATGTATAAATCTATTTATTTAAATTCTAGACATGAATGATTGCCTGAAATGCCCAGAAGATCAATATCCAAATAAGAATCAAGATTCATGTACTCCAAGGAAAATATCTTTCTTGTCCTATGAAGAACCAATGGGAATAAGTTTAGTTATTCTGATACTTTTCTTTTCTCTCTGCACAATTGTGGTGCTCACAACTTTTTTGAAATGTCACCATACTCCCATTGTCAAGGCTAATAATCGAAATCTCTCTTATGTTCTACTCATCTTCCTCCTCCTCTGCTTCCTTTGCTCACTGCAATTCCTTGTTGTACCAGGCAATATAATATGTCTCCTCCGACAAATTAGCTTTGGCATCATCTTCTCAGTGGCTGTGTCTTCTGTTCTGGCAAAAACCATCACTGTGGTTCTCGCATTTATGGCCACCAAGCCAGGATCAAGGATGAGGAATTGGGTGGGAACAAGACTGGCAACCTACATTGTTCTTTCTGGTTCCCTGATCCAAGCAGGCATCTGCATGGTGTGGCTGTTCACATTTCCCCCTTTCCCTGATGTTGACACCCATTCAGAAATTGAGACAATCCTATTGCAGTGCAACGAAGGCTCAGTGACTATGTTCTATTGTGTCCTAGGCTACATGGGTTTTCTGGCAGCTGCCAGTTTCACAGTAGCTTTTTTCTCCCGAAATCTTCCCAGCAGTTTCAATGAGGCCAAATGTCTCACATTCAGTATGCTTATATTCTGCTGTGTGTGGATCTCCTTTGTTCCATCCTATCTAAGCACCAAAGGCAAGTACATGGTGGCTGTGGAGGTCTTCTCCATTTTGGCCTCCAGCGCTGGATTGCTAGTCTGCATATATTTTCCCAAATGTTATATAATTATTATTAAACCAGAGCTAAACAACAAGGAACATTTAATAAAGAGAAACATTTAATAATACAGACAAAATCCTATTTCCATATTTTGCTCTTTTAGTATACCATGGGAACCTGAATGTTTGGAACCATCTTTCTGTGTATGATGTGTATACATTAGACTGTGTCTTTTTACATTAAACTAATCACTTGTTAAATTTAAATTCTAAGTTTTCAACCAATCTGCAGGCAGAAAAGCCCCTGCAGGGTTTCTCAATGCATTCAATGATTATGGTTTCAGATTACCATATGATACATAGCATAATGGTTGACATATGATACACAGCATAATTGGCCAAAGCTGATAATTACCACAGACCATGTACTGTCAGATTTGTGTTCATGGAAATACTCAAGCTTCACCAAAATGAGAATTTGAGATATGAAACCTAGATGGAACTCAACCAGAGTGGTGACCAAGCTGCATCTGTAGTTCCTTTTCTACCCAGATCAAAGGTGCAGACTGCATGGGCAGATTATCAATTATTTCAACAACCAGTAGGAGTCAAATAGCATAGAGCCTGGCTAACTGAGTGACTATTTGTCCCCAATTGCTTCTGTACATCTAATGTGTTCCAGGTGACTTAGTATGTTCCATGTCCCCTTCATTAATTATTGCTATCATGTGGGAGCTAGGATGCATGCTGTCTATCTTGTTGTCCCTCAGCATGCTTCCTAAGTTAATGATGGCATCCTCGCTCCTAGGGTTCTTTGAAAACTTGATCTTGTGAAAGATTTTGGGTTGATATTTGTTATTTGAGTAATTTTTTTTTTGTTTAGTGGATTTTGTTAGAGCATTGTTAGAACGTTCTAACTCAGACTGTCTGTTGATTTAATGCCTTGTTTTTTATTTTTTTTTATTTTTTGCACCATTAAGGGTCTACTGGAAATAGCCAATAATCTATATAAATAAAAATGTAATGGTTGTTTGTTCAAAATCGCTAATCTCCAAAAATTCTTCACTGATTGCTTTGAAATTTTGACACAAATTTTGCATTCAAATATGCAAATGTTTTTATATATGTATATTATATAGATGTCACACGTATGACAGGTAGAAACATGATTTTTTGTAAAAACATGCTTTTTTGAAAACCAGCGCCATCTGGTGGATATAAAAGCAACACACGCTATACTAAATATTGCATGATTCCATTTCCATGTTTCAATTGTTATATTGAATTTTCATAGATTTTTATTTATTTTCATTTTGATTTAATTATTTCGTGTGACATCACATTGGAATTGAGCTGTGTCATTTACCATAGCATTCATTTAGTGAGTATAGTATATTCAGAACAGTTCGGCCCCTCTCCAGCTTCATCCCGATGGTCTCTTTATATGTGTGGCTGAGCTGCGGCTGCACCCTTTCCCCTTTGCGCCCCTCCTCTGACGAGCTTTGGCCATTTCTGCCAAGAGGAGCTGAAGCCTTTCGGCCTCCTCCTCCTCTCTCTCCCCTCCTCTCCTTTGCTGTCTGCGGCAGGGCGTGGCAGGGCGCTACCTGCACATTCCTCAGCCTCCTCCTCATGCCCTTAAGGCAGCCTACCCCCAGCCAGCCCAGCGGAGCTCCAGGGGATGTGGAGGCGGAGTGTCTCCTCAGCTCGGCCAGCCGTGTGCGCTTTCCACCTCACCTCACAGCGAGCCATCTATGGCCTCGCCAAGGTGGCTCTGATGGGGTAGTGGTGGCGATGTCAGCTTGAGGTGCAGTGGGGATGAGGCAGCCCCTGGGTGCCCCATGAGGCAGCACACCGAGGACTTTTTCTCCTCCAAAATCCTGGACATCTCATTCTCCTGGGCCACTGACTTGGGGGAGCCCTAGCGCAGCTCCTCCAAGGAGATGCTCAACAACTTCCACTAGACCAACAGCCCCAGCACCATCTCCCCCAATCAGCCTCGCCCGGCCCAGAAGCCCCGAGTCCTGACCAATGGCAGCATTCATCTGCCGCCCCACTATGCCCAGACTGAGCCACCACAATGCGTGGCCGGGTACAGCTAGTTTTAAATAAATAAATTAATAAACAAATTATTAAAAATTGAGAGTTTGATTGTTCTTCCAGAAACTTTTACAGTGGCTTCTAAGTTCACCCAAAACTGGGTTTGAAAGATAGGTGTCAAGTTCAGGAAATCAGGAGTCCAGGCAATTCAAATGAATATATAGTATTTTTCATTTGTGAAAGTTTTCTACAAAAATGTGAACTACTAATAGCCAATGTAATTTGGTGGTTGAATCAATAGAATTCAAGTTGAGCTAGACTTAGATCTCTTGTGGGCATAAAAGGACTGAGGACTGATGATAATATTGAGCCTTCTGTCGGGCTTAGCCTGGGCATCTCCTACATAGCCTTGAAGAAAGGAACCAAAGGAGGCAAGACTATGACACCCAGCCAAGATCCTACAGCCAGCCCAAAAGGATCTCCTTAAAATGTTCAGGTCATATCTCCTCTATAGTGATGAATTTATTTCTGCATGTATCCACCTGGAGGTCACTATATTTTCAACAATCAGGAGGGAGAAGGATCTAATTGACAGGTAATTTGTACAAATAGCATCAACAGGGTCAAACTATTTACTCCTTGATTATCTCAAATGGATCTGCTTGGATTCCAACTGATCCATTTAACTTTGTCTATTGGATGTTGCATGAAGTTCTTTGCACAGTTCTGAATATAATCATCCCAACTCTCCTTCCACAGAGAAACTGTGTGACTCTGAACAGGATCACTAGGTGACATGCTATAGATGCAATAACATGGAGAAAACACTTTGTTTCAGCCCTTATTGCTATAAAGTAGGTCTTAACTGTAGCTCTGACTCATGTCCTGTGGGATTCATCTGAGCAACTTCAGCTCATCTCAAAAACTTTTTCATTGTTATAGAATGAAATATTTATATATTCTACCCTTACTATTTCATGAAAAATTTAAGGTTGCAATTTTCTCTTTGACCTATAATTATCAAAAATATTATTAACTTTTTTTCCTCAAGGACCTGCATAATTAATTATTATACTTGGAAGAATAGGGACTGAATGTTGGTGGACAATTAAATATTCTAGAAACAGGTGAAACAATTTAAATTATCTCTCAGAACCATCTCTGTGTTAACATTCATTACAGAATGAAAGCCATGTGACAGAGATTCAATTCAGGTTTGGAGATTTTTAAGAATTTCATGGTAATGAGAAAAGACTTATTGAACTGGGATTATTAAGATGATGTTGAATCTCCTCCTACTGCTATTGCCTTCTCTTACTGCTATGGCTTGCAAGAATCAACCAATAAAATGCAACATCCAAGATCCTATTCTGATTGATCACAAATATTTCCAGCCAGGTGACCTAATCATTGGTGGCATGACTTCTTTTGTCTTCAAAACTAGAGATGTAGGAAGCTTTGAGAAAGATCCCCATCATTCTACTGTGGGTGAATCTCTGTAAGACATATTTTTCTTTCCTTAGTCTATATTAAACATTTAATACATCTCTTTTATATGTCCTAATTATTTACTGGGATTAAAATAAGCTTTTCCAGCTAAAGTTCAAATGAAATAAGATTTTCTTGCTTAAAAATTCTTTTCTTGTAGTTTTGTGAAGGAGACCAACAACCTATGTTCCTGAAGTCACTTTTTAGAAAAAGTTAACTTCAGATGAGCTGAAGTTACTCAGCGTAAAGATGGAGAAATTCCTGTTGCCTTCAAAAGCCAGGCCATCTTTACTCCCCCTTACCAAAGTCAGATTAAATTCTAAATGTATACCATTTTTGCAGGCACTTAAATTGAAATGAAAACATTTATTTTATGAAAAAGTGATTATTTCAATGTTTCTTTCCTGATGTACAAAACTAATAACTTTGTTTCCTGCTTGGTAATGATGCTTGTCAGCTTCACATAATTATACTTGCTTTAAAATTGCAGAGATAGAAAAAAAATCCCTCACTATTCTCCTAAAAGTAATTCTAGAATATTTACACTGGGTAAGGTAAAGATAAAGGTTCCCCTCGCACATGTGTTCTAGTCATTTTCAGCTCTAGGGGTGATGCTCATCTCTGTTTCAAAGCTGAAAAGGCAGTGCTGTTCAAAGACGTCTCCATGGTCATGTGGCTGGCATGACTAAACACCAAAAGCATATGGAATGCTGTTACCTTCCCACCAAAGATGGTTCCTATTTCCTACATGCATTTTTACATGCTTTTGAACTGCTAGGCTGGCAGAAGCTAGAACAAGTAACTGTTACACAGCACTAGGGATTCAAACATCTTAGCCACTGAGCCACCACATCCCTTACACTGGGTAAAGATATATAAATCAATTAACATAAAACTGAATATTATTTTCTAAATGATTAATTTGATGCTTTATCTTGAATCATTTAATGTGAAAGACTTATTATTAGTTTGTCAGACACTTTTTATGGAGTTAGATTCATTGTCCTTTATAGATGCAGAATCCCATTTGATACAACATCTAATTCCTGTTGCAGAGTTCTGACTAAATATTATCAGCATATATTGACCATGATATTTGCTGTGAAGAAGATCAATAAAGACATCCAGCTCTTACCAAATATCACCCTGGGCTCCAAAATATATGAGAGTTATGGTGGTGACTACATATATCATGCCTCAATGGAATTTTTCTCTAGTCAGAAACAACTCATTCCCAACTACAAGTGTGGAATCCTGAACAAACTTATATCAGTTGTTGTGACTACTGATCCAAGCACTGCAAGTGACATGGCAGATATTTTAGAGACTTACAAAGTTCCCGAGGTAAGATAAATGGCTTTGTCTTTACAGTTGTATGGTATTACAAGACCTCAAAATATAATTAATTGTCATCTATAATTTTCTCCAATGAACATATTTAAGGAAATATATTTAATATGTCCTAAAATAAAACTTCAGTTTCAGAACTTTGTATTAGTATTAATGTATGAAATCTAGTATTTAATGATCATTAAAAGTTAGCAATTAGTCAAGAATTTTGGATCCCTGTAGTCTTCTCATCTAAGTTTCTAATGTGAAGGAAAAACTATATAATGTTCCTGCTTCTTATTAATTTATATTTTATTTCATTATTATATTTATAGTCTGCTTTTCATTCAGGTGCTCAAGGTGTCATATGTAGGGCTTTCTTCTAGTACAGGTAGTCCTCAATTAGAGATCACAGTTGGGATTGGCATAGATAAGCAGGTGACCATTAATTAAAAAAACATGTTGTAATGAGAAATTTATAGCCTCACCTGTATTAATCTACAACTATCAGATAAAGAAAGTTTAGTTATGAAAGTGGGTAATAATTAACGACTGAGGAATCATGACTGATGATTTTCACTAAGGTCTTTTCATTCTTAATCCAGAATTTTGGATGAAGGTTATCGTGAGATATAAAGAAGGAAAGAATCCATATTTGAAAAGTATTCAGATAATAAATTGTGGTGAACAATGTATTTCAGTAAAATAAAAAGCTATTCTTGAAATTAAGCAAAAGTGAATGATACTCTGCTCAATCATAATCTCATAACTATCTTATGCCCAGAAATTATGTGAAGATTTATGATGACATATTTCAAAACATTAATTTAGAAAGGATACATATTTATCTTTATTTTTTCTATTTATCTAATCTAATATTTTCCATAGTTCCCAATAGATGCCTTTTCAAATGAAAGCCCATTCTACTATAGCATGCTTCCAGGTGAAGAACTTTATTACAGAGGGATTATTCGACTACTCTTGCACTTTAGATGGACTTGGGTTGGGGTAATTGTTTATGGATTTGGTGGAAGAACATTTCAGCACCTAATCTTCTCAATATTTTCACTTCATGGTATCTGCATTGACTTCATAGAACAATTGAGAGCAAATTATATCCACTCATTTTTTGACACTTTGAAATCACTTGTTGAAACCTTTCACCTTCTTGTTAAAAGCAAAGCCAATGTCGTCATAATCAATAATAACCATCTTTTAAATTTTAGATGGTTATTACGCCTACCTGAAATAGAAATGGTTACTATAAAGCCAAAAGCTAAGGTGTGGATTATGGCTTCCCAAATGGGTCTTGCATCATTCTTTTATCAGAAGAGCTGGGATATCCAATTCCTTCATGGTGCTCTGAGCTTTGCAGCTTATTCAAATGAAGTTGAAGGGTTCCAACATTTTCTTCAGACACGAGATTATTTCTCCTCAAAAGAGGATGGTTTCCTCAAAGATGTGTGGGAACAAGCATTTGGCTGTGTGTTTCCAAATCCATCTGAGAATGAGCAAATAGAAGATGTATGTACAGGGAAGGAGAAATTGGAGAGCCTTCCTGGGACTTTTTTTGAAATGAAGATGACTAGTCACAGTTATAGTATATACAATGCAGTGTATGCTGTGGCATATGCTTTAAATGCCATGAGGTTGAGCCAACAACACAGGAGAAACTTGAATGGCAGAAAACTCCGTCTTCAAGATATCCAGCCATGGAAGGTAATTCTATTAATGAACAAGCATATTGAAAATGAGATTTACATTGCACCGAATCCCCTATAGAATAGTCAGATATATATGGGAAGTTGGTAAAGGAAGTCCTCAATTTACAAAGATTTTTTTAACATTGGTTTGAAGTTATGACAGCACTGAAAACAATGTCAGACTAATGGTTATTGCATTTACCACAGCAGTAGAATCCCAGTTGTCATGTGATCACAACTAAGTGAACTAAATTATTGTAAAACTACATTAATAGGATCTTGCAAGGATAAACTACAAACATCACACCTGTCATTTTTTGCTTTAAAATTTCCAGCTCATTGACTTTCTAGGTCTTTTTCTGATAGGCTATAGCTAGCATAGAGATGTTTTTCCTATTGGCTATATCACATATGTGGGAGCTATTTCCTATGAGAAGCTTTATTCCTGTCAACATGTCAAGAGCTGCTTGCTCAAGTTAAGTATGCCTTTTAAAAACGACACTCAGAAGCATTTTAGTCAATCGGTCCAATGGGAATACAATAATAAAGTTTTCATCTATTTAGGATCAGATAGAAGTAGAAGTTTCTCTTTGTTTCTTCAATATGACAATAATTCTGAGTCCAAACATCACTATCTTTGTGCTAGAAAAAGAATATGGACTTGGATTATTTGACACTATAAATGATAGAGCAGCAGGAATGATCTGCTTTGGACCACAAGATTCAAATTTTATTTATCTATGAGATTTAAATCAGTCCAAGCTTATTTCCCCATTATATGAGAAAAGGACCATGCTTTCAAAAATATATCTTTGTAAGTGGCCAGAAATTGAAAGCCTAAAAGTAGTTGAACTAAATTAGCACATAAATAAAAATAACGGGGTTGGAATGGACTTTGGATATCATCTTCTTCCCTACTCAAGCTTGAAACTTTATACTATTTGAGACAAATAGTTGTTCAATCTCTTCTTAAAGCCTCCAGTGTTTCAGCATCCACAACTTCTGGAGGCAACTTGTTTCATCTATTAATTTTTCTATCTGTCAGGAAATTTCTCTTTAGTTCTAGGTTGGCTTTCTTCTTTATTAGTGTCTATCCATTGTTTTTTTTATATTCCTTCATATGCTTTGGGGAATAAGTTGACACCCCCCCCCCTCTTCTTTGTGGCATCCCCTTAGATATTAGAACTCTGCTATCATGTCACCATAATCCTTTTTTAAAATTAAACTAGACATACACAATTCCAGCAACCACTCTTTATATGTTTTAGCCTCTAATCTCCTAATCATCTATGTTGTTCTACTCTGCATTCTTTCTAAAGTTTCAATGTCTTTTTTACATAGTGGTGACCAAAATTGGATGCAGTTTTCCAAGTGTGGCCTTACCAAGGCATTATAAAGTGGTATTAACACTTCACATGATCTTGATTCTATCCCTCTGTTTACGTAGCCTAGAACTGTGTTGGCTTTTTTGGCAGCTGCAGCTCACTTCTGATTCATATTTAAGGGATTACCCACTAGGACTCCAAGATTCTTTCGCAGTTACTACCAATGAGCTAGAAGTTATTACATGTTAGTAATTACTACTATTGAGCTGTTGAACTATTAAATGAAATTCAAGAAATAAAAGTACAGCTTAACGTACAGTATATAACTGCATAAACAGAAATTTTATTATTTTGTTTCTAAGCTCCCTTCATAAACCTTTGTAGAAATGGCAGATAAAAAAGTTTTTGCCCATTGTCCTCAGAAGCCTAATCATGGTAGAGATGTTAGAGAAACTAACAAGCTGTATGACTCTTCTGTTCTCCAAACTCTATTTTTGCTCTAAGGACAAGTAAAGACAGAAAATGGAATAAGAGAGACATAAAATGTAATGAAAAGCAAACATTTATGAATTGTACAGGGAACCAAAAAGTATAACATCACCAGAATTTTTAAAGTGCACTACAAAGAGATTGTGCATAAGATGAAGATGTTGAGAAATAATGCAATTTAGCGAAAGACTCAGAAGACATAAATATGAAGCCCAACCAAATGGCTCTTTCTGTTGAAAGACAAAAAAGGGGGTGAGGGGGGAATCAGGGACATTCAGTAAGAGAAAAATGAGAGAGGGGAGGAGAGGGGGAGAGAGAGAGAGAGAGAGAGAGAGAGAGAGAGACAGAGACAGAGACAGAGACAGAGACAGAGACAGAGACAGAGACTCATATGGCAATTAGCAAGCTTGCTGTTTTAAGGGAGAAAGTGACAGACATACAGTGAGAGAGGGGAAAGAGAGAGAAAAGATATGTTAATTGGCAATTTCTCTACTTTTCAGTCTCTTGATCTAACATCCAGAGCAATCATTTCCTCAGATCACATCTACAGTATTTTCCAAAATCCTTCTTCTATGTGTTCTTAATCTGATTTAAATTGCTCAAATTATTTAGCCTATTTTCAATTCCTGACTTAATTATTCTACACATTCTTGTATAATTTAATAGCCTGACTGAAGTATCACTCTCATTTGAGAAGAGAGCTTCAATAAAAAGTCTTTACCTTCCTTTTTCATCATGGTATGCCATAGAAACAATGAAAATGGATCTTTTTGTTTTTATTGATTTATTGAATAAAACTACATCAATGGTAGACTCTTTAGATTTACAGAGACATAATGTTGACAAATTAGTTCAAGCCTTGACTATTCAAAAGTTACTTTAGATATTAAAGTGATCTGTTCTTCCCTGATCCCTTTTTCTCAAATAACAAGAGGCAAGTTTGCTAAGGCTATAGCAAAAATAGTGGAAGCTTAATTATATTTGTTTGTTAAATGACATATTTTCCATAATAAGTTAAATTTTTGCTTATTAAACTACCTTGGATTGGCTTTCTTGGACTACATTGTTTTCATGATTGAAAATTAGTAGACCATAAGAATAATTTTTGATCAAGAATCACAGATAATTATGATTGAGGAAAAGTTTATCACTTTAGAAAAGAAACAGTATTTTGGTTATGTAACATATTTCAAATAAAAAGGATGGATATGCTATTTATGTATTACATAATTATACTTTTGTATTTTATAATTTTATACATTAATCTTGATTTCCCCCCTATATATTTGTTTCATATTCAGCTTCACTTCTTTTTGAAAAGAGTCTCATTTAACAACAGTGTTGGGGATGAAATTTCATTTGATCAGAATGGAAAACTGATTACAGGACTGGATATTGATAACTGGGTCACCTTCCCCAACCAGTCCTTCAATCGAGTGAAAGTTGGGAAGCTGGATCCCTGGGCTGCTGAAGACAAAATGTTCACCATTCATGAGGAAGCCATCAGCTGGCCACAAATTTTCAATCAAGTAGGTTTTGCAAGGAGGTTATTTTATCTGAAATTATTGAGATGATGTTCTAAGAGTAGTTCTACACCAGTGGTTCCCAAAGTGGGCAGTACCGCCCCCTGGGGGTGGGTGGGATGACTTAGGGGGGAGGGTGCTAAGAGGCAAAGGAGGTGGCAGAAGAGTGCTGGAGGTGTTTCTGCTGTACTGTATTCACGACTTGCTTAGCGTGCAGGTGCGGAAGGGAATACAATGGGACCAAAAGCGAGAGTCTTTCCCTGCACAGCTTGTGTGGAGGTGGTGGCTCAGTCTCGCCTTACCAGGAACCGGCAACACCATGCCTTTGGGAAGACTTGGGTCTCACGCGCGCCTTCAATGGGTGAAAGGGCTGGGTTCTTCTCCATTGCACGAGACTGGCAGTTAAAACAGCACCTCCATCTCTGTGTGTGGGGGGGGTGGCCATGAACCCCTAAATGTAGCAATGGAGTTGTCTTCCCTGCTTCTCGACAGCTTTGCCACCTTTCTTCTTCACGGCCCGCTGTTATTTAATGAATGGGCATGTGGGTGAACAGCTTCACAAGAGCCGAGGATCCTGTCCCACCCGACATGAGTGCACAGAGACCCTTGGTCGGTCTGTCATGCTGTGTAGAAACTGAGCTGCTGCCTCTGTAAAAAACTGCAGGGGAAGGTGAAATTTTGGGATGTGATTCTAAGAGGATGAGCGTCTACTCCTCTTGAGCTACTTTCTTGTGTAAATATAGGTTGAACAGCATACAAAAGAGGTTGTGTATTGTAATCCTTTCATGCTGGGGCAGGGTGTGATTTTGCAACTACTTCATAGATGCATGTTTTTTTCTATGTTATTAGTATTGTAAGTAAGATTCTTTTAAAAATCATCTGGATTAATAAACAATCTGTAGTCCTCAGATTATAACTATAATTGAGCCCAAAATTTCTGTTGTTAAGTGAATTTTGCCCTATTTTATTATCTTTCTTGCCACTTGTTAAATGAATCACTGAATGTTGTTAAGTGAATGGCTTCTTCCATTGACTTTGCCTTGTCAGAAGGTTGCAAAAGATGATCATATGACCTCGGGACACTGCAACCATTGTAAATACAGTATGAATCAGTTGCCAAGCATCCAAATTTTTATCTTACGATCATGGGGATGCTACAATGGTCATAACTGTCAAAAATGGTCATAAGTCACTTTTTCAATATCTTTTCAATGATGAAGATTTTGATTGTTTGCTGCTTCATACAGAAGTTTGTTGGTTATCAAAAGGCAACTGTGTGAGATGCTTTTACAATCTTTTTGACACTGTTGAGGAGTTTTTAAAGACAAGAATGCCTTGCTCAGTGGTGATCTCAAAGAGATCAGGCATGACTGCTTATTTATCAGAACTATTTGCAAAGTTCAATGAAGTGAATTTGCAGTTGCAAGGAAATGAGGTCAATCTTATTAAGGCCAAATCTGTCATCTCTCTACGTTTATTTCAAAGTTGATTCTATTCAAGCACAATATAGGCTGTCACGAGCTATACCAATTTCTGAGCTTGTCTGAGCTAGAAGAAAAAGGTGGGATACAAGATGATGATCTACAAGTTTTTGTGACCATTTGGACATGCTGCATAAAGATATGTCTGAGCGATATCAGGATCTTCTTTTGATGGAAATTCCAGATTGGGTGATAAATCCATTTGCAGGTACTGAGGAAGATGGGGTAGTGGAAGAACAACTGATAAAGCTTGAAAATGACATTGAGATGAAGCCAAAGTTTAAGAAATCTTACCAAGAGTTTTGGTTACAGAAAGAAATTTCTGATCGCTATCCTGCACCATGGACAGTGGTTAAGAAGTTCCTTGTTGCATTTCCAACATCATATTTGGTGCAACGTGGCTTCAGTGTGGTCATCCAACTTCTCTCCAACCAAAGAAATTGACTCCAGATTACTGAATGTGGTGATTTAAGACTCCTGCTAAGTGACTTAAAACCAGACATTGGGAAACTGGTATCACTTCATCAAGCCCATCCCTCATATTAAGAATTTATTGAACAGTGAAGTAGTTATTAAATTTTACTGAGTTTATTAAGTTACTAGTCACTAAGGTTCTTGATAAATAACTATCAGACTTTGAAAACCTGGTATCACTGAATCATGTTGAACAATTTTGTTGAATTAACATTAACTAAAAAGGTTTTTAAATTAGATTTTGAATAAATGTGCAATTAATTGTTACAGCTTTGAATTTACTGTTACTATCTTCCTTCCGTCATGCAATCCGCCCAGTCCCATGATCCCCCCAGCCACATCCGCCAAGCCACACCCACAGAACCGGTATTTAAAAAATTGAATTCCACCACTGGGTGAGGGGCACTGAGAATCAATTTGTAGCACCAAGGGGGTGGTGGACTGAAAAAGTTAGGGAACCATTATTCTACATCTTTATCATAGAAATAATTTCAAATATGATGAGGGATTGTCAGTAAGTAATGAATTCAAAATTTCTGACAATAAAGGGTATCTAATTGGTTATATAAATTGATATAGATTTTCCTAAGATATGTTGGTTAAAAAGTCAGATGAGATACAGTATACATTGCTTTAAAACCTATATTACTGTATGAGGATGAGGGCCAGTTTGATATAGTTTTTAAGCCAACTGGATGATTTTTGGGCTAGTCACCTTTTCTCAGCCTAATAAGAAAACCATATCAAAACATTTCCAAAAATATTTGGAAAGGGCTAGTTTAGGCAGTTGGTGACAGTTAAGAGTAACTAGAAGGCACACTCTTGCATGAAAAAATATATAATGGTGTATATGATAGATTATAGGTAGGTAGATAGGTAGATGGATGGATGGATGGATGGATGGATAGATGGATGGGTAGATAGATAAATAGATTGATGACAGACAGACAGACAGACCGACAGATCAAGAAGAAGGAATATGAAAAACTGGAGAAACATAAAGACTGAAGGATGAACTGAAGAAGATGTGGAAAGTAAAAGCAAAAATAGTCTCAGTAGTAGTAAGAGGAGCACTTTGGGCTGTGACTCCTAAGCTGGAAAAAGAGTTCCAAAAGATCTCAGGAATAAGTGCAGTGCTACAAATAGCAAAGATTCTACATGGAACAATCAAACTCCCAGAACTCTAGTAAAAAATCCAAGATTGAGGAAGTACCATCCCTGAAGGTGAAAAGAATTTATTTTTATTTGTATATCATTGGATAATTAAAAATAAACAAAGTTCACACTGATTTATGAATCTACTTTAAATATTGGTTTCCATCAAAACTTCATTAGCATCCCTTTTAAGCTTTACCTGTTCTTAACATACTGTTCATATAAAGTATTGGAGAAAGAAAAATTAACAAACTTAATGAATGTAATGAATCCTAAGTATTTAAGCTTGGAATAAGCTATAATAATAAGATGTAGAGATATATGTGATTTTATTTCTAAGCTTAAGTACCTGGGATTCATTACATTATATAATACATACAGACACACACCACACACTGTATACTTCAATACTTTACATATATATTAATGAAAAGTAAAGGCTGAAAGGCATGCATGGTTCTAATAAAGATTTTTTTAAAAAATTGAACTATTTGAGAACCAAATTACTAGGTGTTCTGGCTACTACACCTGAAGGACAGCTATCCCTGTAATAACTCTTTTGCCATCCATGATTTAATCTTCCTTGAAAATACAGAGGACCAAAACTTTAGATTTGTTCCTGCTATTACTCAAATCAATCTTCTAGATGTTAAATACAATTTAGGAAGCTAATTCAAGTATATTTTCCTACATTCAACTGCTACTTAACAGGTTTTTCCAATTCCATTGTCCAAAAATTCCAATGTAATTCAATTCAATAGAGTATATATATTGTGATAGAATCGTTCTTATTTTTTAAATTTATTAATTAATAATTTGGAATTCCTACGTAGAAATCTCAGTTATACTGATGGCTTTAATTACTCACTGTTGCCTATAAATGATTATTGCCCATAGCCTATCTCCTCATATGCAGGTTTTTTTTCCCTTCAATATTTGCTATCTCTTTTCGGTATGATGTTTATTTACTAGCTCTGGAATCATCAGGTTCTTGCAGATCTACTTCATTGTATTCTCTATTAGATTCTTTTTTTTTACTTAAACAAGTCTGAAAAAAAATCTTTTTAATTATATTTAATTATTTGTGTTATCAAGTAGTAAGAGTGGGTACTTTTCAGTATTTTGAAATAAAAACTAAAGTATTTTTTGAGTTCTACCAAAATAATTTCAACACTAGGAAATGGCCTGACTATAACATATTTCTCAGTTAAAAAGAAATAATAATTGATAGAATTGAATAAAGAAATCAATTTTAGTAGTTTTGATAATGAGACTAATTTAAAAAGTCTCAAATTTGAATAATTATTTGTTTATCAAACATGGTTTTTCAACTTTTTTCCAAAATAAATGATTAACATTTTACTTCATTTATTGGCCAGACCATACCTGTTTCAGTTTGTAGCAAGAGTTGCCTCCCTGGCTATTTCAAGAAAAAGCAGAAAGAGAAGCCATTTTGCTGCTATGATTGCCTTCCATGTCCCAAAGAGAAGATTTCAAGCCAGGAAGGTAAGACACATTGTGAGCTAAATTGAATTATAGTTCTGTAGGTCACCTCAGGAACTGAATTATATTTTTATCAATTAAGTTTTTTTACACTTCCAAAAAGAAAAAAAATCCACAATACTTTGGAAGAAAAACTTCAGGCACAGTTTATGGTTTAAAGCTGGCTGAAGTCTTTATATGATTTTGGGGTCTAGATGACCCATCATCTTTCCCATGGTACTTTTAAATTATTCATCTAAAATTTTTGAACGTTACTTCCCATGAAAAAAGTTCCTGATGTGTCTCACAAAATCCCAAGCAATTAACAGATTTGATTAAAATCAGTACAGGTTGTTCACATTTAGTGGACATAAATAGTGCTGCCCACTATTGGGCATGAGGCAACTGTGCTTATGATGGTCTTTGAAGTTTTAATTTATCTACAGATCTGCAAAGGTCTTCAATGCAAGGATTGGTGAGACAGTTCATGCTGTAATTGTGAACAGATACTAAACAAGGTAGTCACTTTTCCTAAGAAAAGTGAGCTAAGTTTGTACATTCAGGTATGGGTAAATTGTTATTCTTTCATCACAATCATGATGATGAATGGTCACTGGGGCAGAGAGAGGTCAATAATTGAAGTTTAGTTATACCACAGTCAGCTTCTTTTACCTTGACATTATTGCCTCAATTTTAACAACATAATTTTCCAACATTCTATTCTGCTTTATTCAGAAAGTTTTTTTTAAAAAAAATTAATATAAGGAGAATAGGAAATAGGATTCCCCCAGTTCCTTCAGCAAAGTTCATATTTATGGATGTTGTTATTAGTTTGGTTTTATTGCACAGAAATATAAAAACTGAAGAATATTAAAAATAAATGATCTGATATGAGAACAATTATTATACATTTATTTTCAGGTATATTATTGTCAATAATGCTCCTTAAAATACTTGAACACTGATGTAAACCCTCCCCCCCACACACACCTGCACAAGTAATAAATGAATCGTGAGAGGAACTCATGAGTAACATTTCTTCTGTTAGCACAGAATCCCTAAATTCTCTTATGCTGAAATTTAAATGGATAAGACCAGAATGACATGGTATGAAAATAGAACAAGCATATATGCATTTATTTATTTAAATTCTAGACATGACTGACTGTTCAAAATGTCCAGAAGATCAATATCCAAATAAAAACCAAGATTCATGTATTCTGAAGAAAGTATCGTTCCTGACTTATGAAGAACCATTGGGAATAAGTTTAATTACTCTGGCACTTTTCTTTTCACTTTGCACAACTATGGTGCTGGCAATATTCCTGAAATACCATCACACACCTATTGTCAAAGCCAATAACCGAAATCTCACCTATGTTCTACTCATCTCCCTGCTCCTCTGTTTCCTTTGCTCACTGCAATTCCTCATTGCACCTGGAAATATAATATGTCTCCTCCGACAAATTAGTTTTGGCATCATCTTCTCAGTGGCTGTGTCTTCTGTGCTGGCAAAAACCATCACTGTGATTATGGCTTTCATGGCCACCAAGCCAGGATCCAGGATGAGGAACTGGGTGGGAAGAAGACTAACCACCTCCATTGTGCTTTCTGGTTTCCTGATTCAAACAAGCATCTGTACAGTATGGCTGTTCACATTTCCCCCTTTTCCTGAAATGGACACCCATTCAGAAATGGATGAAATTATAATGCAGTGCAATGAAGGTTCAGTTGTTATGTTCTACTGTGTCCTGGGCTATATGGGCTTTCTCGCAGCTGCCAGTTTCACAGTAGCATTTTTATCTAGGAAGCTCCCCAGCAGTTTTAACGAGGCCAAATGTCTTACATTCAGCATGCTGATCTTCTGCAGTGTGTGGCTCTCCTTTGTTCCATCCTACCTAAGCACCAAAGGCAAATACATGGTGGCTGTGGAGGTTTTCTCAATTTTGGCCTCTACTGCTGGGTTGCTAGTCTGCATATATTTCCCCAAATGTTACATAATTATTTTTCGGCCAGACCTAAACCAGAAGGAACAATTAATAAAGAGAAAATATTAATAATACACAAACAAAAGAATCCTATTTCTATTATTTCTGTCTTTCAGCATACTTTCTTTTAAGTTCCTAAATTTTAAATTATTGACTTTCAGAAAGCAGCAGAAATTTGGAATCATTTTGGTTTATGAGTACAGGCTGATTGATTAGCACTTCTCCAATTAAAATTGAAATTCTGAGAAAGGAAGGGAGCATATGTTTATTTGAGGAAGCAGCTTGGGTTTGAGGGAAAAAATGATTGGGTTGAAGTTATTTAAAGAACCAAAACTGAAGTTGTTCGTAGTTTATAGTGGGAAGGTATGAAGACCCTAAATGGATCACATTTTATAATGCTGCTATTTAGGAATGAGATAAAACCTTATAAAATATTAAGAAACAAAAATATATTAACAGTATAAATCTAAACACTTCATTTCCATTATTTCACTTGTGTAATTAATATTCCTTTTTTAAAAAAATTCCATTATCTTCAGCGCTGATATTCATACTCTATGGACTTTTTTGTGACATAGGTGTTGAACAGAAAATTCCTGGAAATGTTCTGATTTAGAATTAGTGTAGGAAGTCCATCATTAGCAATATAAATAATTTTATTACATTTTACAGGCCAGGCAGATAAAAAACAACATAAAGTAACAATCAATAGAAGGAATAAAGAGTAAAAAGAGCATAAAGATAGTTTGAAAAAGTATAAAGAAAAAGAATGAAAAACACATATATTGAGTATAACTTTCAACTTCTACTTCTAAGGATTACTTTAGATTCTTAGTTTAAAGCTATAATAAAATGTCAAATTTGTTCTAAATAGAAAGGGGAAATAATTTTTTAAAAGTCTCTTTTCCTTTTTAAATTTTAACAATTGTCAAATCCATAAATCAAAATTTGACTTTCTCCATCTCCTGAAAAAAAATCCCAAAGGCTTCCAGTTACAAATTAATTTGTTTCCGTCACAAGCTTGGCCATTGTTGCCAGGTCGGTCATCTTTATAAGCATTCCTGTATTGCGGGTATCATAAATCTTTCCAATGTTGTGTCTATAAAAGTTGTGATTCCGTTATCATACCTAAGAATAAAATATCAAATTATTTTTCAACTATTTTATCCATAAACCCTACCCAAAATGTTTCTGGTTTAAAATGAATATTGATTTGAAAAAAAAAAGAATTACATTACTTGTCCAATATTGTTTGGCTCTTTAACAAATCGACCAGAGATGATAAAAGTTTCCTATTTGAGTCTTACATTTTCAGCAACTAGTTGGAGATCCTTTATACATTTTAGCCAATTAATCTGGGGACAAATACCATCTATACATCATTTTATAGAAATTCTTTTTGAGGTTACAGCAGAAGGTAAATTTCATGCCTTTTATCCAAATATTCTCCCACTGATCAATTGCTATGTGTACTCTTTGTGATGTGTGTATTCAGCAGAAAATTATTAATAACTAGAAAAGTATTCCAGTTTAAAATAAGTGTAGTAAATGTTCATCAATCAGTCATATCCAAGCTTTTTTTAAATTAGTTGTGATTGATTTAAAGGATTCACTATATGAATAAATAAATGAATAATAAACAAATCACAGCATGTAATGTGGAAACATGGAAATCAAAGACATGCTTAATATCTTGCTATTGGCAATTATTTATATAATATTAAATCTGTCATGTTTTAGATTGATAATATTTTTGATGGAAAAATGAAATATTATTCATGTACCTTGAGAGACTGCCTCCTGCCAATTGCCTCCCATAGACCCATTAGATCCCACAGATTAGGCCTCCTCCGAATTCCATCTGCCAGCCAATGCTGGCTGTCGACCACCCAGAGCAGATTTGTACATCCAAGGCCTTCATCAGCCCTTTCCAAAACTGGGCTGTGAATTGCATTCCTCTGTCTCACACGACCCTGTCAGGTAGGCCATGCAGTCTGAAAACATGTTGGATAAACATGCAAGCGGTGGCGAGGGCTGTCGATAATCTCCGACATGGGATAAAATGCACCATCTTTGTCAGCATATCTTCCACCATGAACAGGTAAATCCTGAAGACAGAGGCAAGTCTACCAGGAAGTCCATAGAAATGGTCGCCCAGGGTCTCTCCTGGGTCAGCAATGGCTGGAGCAGCCCTGTAGAGCCTCCAGTTGCTGACTTGGCCTGCTGACATTGTACACAAGATGTGATGTAAGATTGTATGTCATGTCGTAATCGGTGCCACCAGAAAGTATGAGAGACCAGGTTCAAGGTCTTGAAGAGGCTAAAGTGCCCCGCCGCAGGATTATCATGGCACTGGGATAGAATAAGTTCCCAAAGTGGCCCCGCTGGTACATAGAGTCTGTCTCTGTACCACAAGTGTTCATCAGTGAATGTCCATGGGGAGGCAGATCCCACCTCTGCTTTCCATTGTTCCACCCAATCGTCATGCTGCTGCGCTTTCCATATCTGAGAACATAAGTCCACAGGCTCGTGAACCATGGACAAGGACTCTATGGGCAAAACTGTCCAGGATGGTATTGAGTCTTTGGCACAAGAATACTCGGGTTTCCATGATAGGGCATCCGCCCTTTGGTTGTGTGCACTGGGGGTGTACGTCAGGTGGAAATTGAACCATGCAAAGAAAAGGGAACACTAGATCTGGCGCTGATTCAATTTTTGCATGGTCTTCAGAAATTCCAAATTCCTATGGTCCGTCCGGACTTCAAATTGATGCCTGGCCCCCTCTAGATGATGCTTCCAGGTCTCAAATGCCACCTTAATGGCTAATAACTCAATAACCCAATAGTATACAAGACTTAAAGTCCCACTGTACTAATTTAGCATGAAGATTTCTGTAAAATCCGTCTTGCTGTTGATTAGGAGCATAATTTCCCAAAAGTAATGTCTTTTTCCCTTCTAAGATTAGGTCTAGTGCGATATATCTTCCAAAGGGATCTGCTTCAATTAGTTCAGCCTTAATGTCTTTTCTTAAGTATACAACTATGCCATTTTTCTTTTCTGTAGCAGAGGTCACAAAATGTTGACCAAGTTTGGGGTTAAACAAATATTTTTGATCAGTTGATTTGATATGAGTTTCTTGCAAACAAATTATATCATTCCTGAACTGTTTGAGATAGTGAAATATTTTCTTTCTCTTCTGTGGAGAGTTCAGTCCATTGACATTCCATGTCAAAATCTTAGTTGTCATTTTTGGTTGCCTGAAGCTTTTTTAGAGCCTCCTGCATGGCCTGTCTAACCTTTGGCCTAGCTCCTCCCATGGCTTCTGAGCTTGTTGCTGTAACTCCTTGGTCAATGGCCGGTGATTGTTGAGATTGTTGCATTGTTGCTTGTTTTTTGTCTGGTAGTCATATGGCTAGGTCTTTGTTCCGTGACCCCTTGCCCTTCTGGGAGGAGAAGATGGTACGTTTTGTCTGGTAGTTGTGTGGTTTGCTGTTTATCTTGTCCTTCTTGTGGTCTTTCTCCAGATCCAGATGATTCAGGGTGTCCCACCTTCAGAATCTTGTGATAGAAATCTCGAGCTTTCCATACAGAGTTGAGACGATATCTTTGCTTGTCAAATGTAATTATAATACCAAATGGCACATCCCATCTATACTGTATCTGACGGTTTCTGAGCTCTTCCACTAGAAAAGCATAATCTCTCCTGGCTCTTAGCATTTGAGGTGGTATTTCTTTCAAGACAATCAAATCCTGTCCGCCAATTTGAAGCCTGGTGTTATAGGACTCTTGTAGTATCATGTTTCTGAACTCTCTTGTAGCAAAGTATATAACTACATCTCGGGGGAGTTGCTTCTGTTTTGCCGCCCAAGAGTTAACGCGATAAATTTTATCGATCTGCCAGTCAAAGTTGGACCCCGGTCTTCCCACCAGACGGTCAAAAGCCTCTGAAAAAATCTGCTTCAAGTTCTCCTGTCTATCTTCGCACAACCCCCCGACTCTTAATGCAAGCTCCATCTGTCTGTACTGTATCATAATAATTTGTTTTTCAGCATTTTCAACTTTTTGTTGCACCACTTCAGTTTTGGATGTCAAATTAGTGTTGGCTTCATTAAGAACCTCTAAGTTATCTTCCATTCCAGAAACATATTCTGTCAGTACATTTACAAGTCCCATCATATCATCATTTATTTTGGCGATCCTAGTATCAAACTTATCATATAAGACTTTCATCTCATTCTTTATTTCCTCTCTGAATTCTCTGAAAGTTTCTAAATTCTGCTCTCTTAATTCTTTAAACGTTTCCAAAAAGAATTCTTTCGTTAGCAAATCTCCACTAGGGGGCATAGAGGGTGGAGGCTGCAACTTTGTGTCAGGTATGGGGGACATACTCCTAGGAGGTAATTTCCCAGGATTTAATTTTGATGCCATTATGTCTTTTCTTCAAGCAATTAATCAAACTCTGCTGGCCCGCTGTGCAGCTTACAAAACAAAACAAAACAAAACAAAACAAAAAAAAATTTGGTCACCTCTTCATTTGTTCTTAGGGGTTTTTCAAAAATTTTCAGAAAAGGGCGTTGTAACAAAACAGCTCGGCATATTCAGCGCCATTTTAGACTTCTCTATATCGAAAATATATATTTGCAAAGTTAATAAGAGGAAAGTCTTGTAAACTCTTCAGAGAAGTAAGGCTAATTAATGAGATACTGCTTGGAAACTATTCCTCCCTTTTTGCAGAAAGTTTGCAGAAAGTTTCAAAAGATTAGCATTACACCAAAACAGTTCAGTCCAGCATATTCACCTCTGTTTGGAATGTCTCTATATTAGCAAAGAGTCTTTTAAAACTTTTAAAGGTTGATAAGAAAAAAGTCTTGTGAGCTCTTCGGAGAAGTGGAACTAATTAGTGATCTTTTGATCTTTTTTATCACTGCCGAGGAGTTAGGAATGTACCATTATTGCAATTGCGGAAGCTGCAGAATTGCCATTTTAGGAGCTTTTTTTTTTTTTAAGAAACCAATTGTACGAAGGAAACTCTTGTAAAACTGAAGCTAGGATTTTTTTTAAGGAAAAGCAGATAAGGTTCTCAGGTACGGACTCTGCTTGTATTAGTTTCAGATAAATATCTCAAAAATTGTCCTAAGAGGGGGTTCCTTACTTTGTGCCGTAATGAAACAGCCGAGGTTCCTGGCATGGAGATATGATTCAGCCTTGGTTGGCCTCCCCCTTCTGTTCGCAGCAAAAAAAAAAAAAGCTGCAAACTTCAAAGAAAGCTCTTACCAGCTGGATCTCTCTCTCACTCTTCTTTGCCTGAAGAATGAGATATCTACCAGGTATTTAGGCAGATAACGCGACTAGAAACCTGGGGGCAGCTCAATTAAGCCACCGCCAACAGCAAGGTCCCGCCCCGGAAGTCCATGCCCCTCGTCTCTTATTGGGGCAAAAGGCTGCCATGTGCCCAGGTTCCCCACAATAAAAACACAACCCCCCTAAGCGCTGTCTGTCTTTCTCCATAATCAACGAGCGGGGTTTGGCTGCACCTAATTTCATGGGCTCCTCCCATGGAGTTGGAGTCTCATGCATGGCCAGAACCACCCTGTTGTCCTGGGACGTGTGGCGAATTCTCCACCTCTGCAACCGAACATAAATCCAAAGACACAGATGGGCCAGTGTGTTGAACGTCGGTGGCCTATCCACCTGCACCAGCTCATCCTACAATTCTTCTGACAACCCATCCTGAAATGTGTCCATGAGGGCTGCCACATTCCAAGCCGAATCCTGACTAAGTAGCCTAAACTCATTGATGTATTCTTGAAAGGCCCTGGCCCTGCTTCAGAATCTTCAGATGTCTGGTAGCCATCTCTGTTTTAATGGGGTTCTTGTACATTAACCTGAGGTAGTCACAGAACCCCCTGAAGTCATCCAGCAAAGGGCTAGCCTGGACCAACAGTGGGGTAACCCAATGAGCTGTGGAGCCGGAGAGCAGGCTAATCATAAACCCCATTTTATCTCGGTCAGTGGGGAAATCCTCTGCTCTCAAGCTGATAAACAGCTGGCATTGTCCCCAAAAAACTGGAAACATTGTTTGGTTGCCATTGAATTTATCAGGCACTACGACCGTGCATTTCCTCTGAGGTGGGGGTGGAGCAGTGTGAACTTGAGCTGATCTACCTGGGCAGCCAGCAAAGCCTGCTTTTTGCATGAGTGGGCATTTCTGGCATGAAGCTGCTCCATTTCAGATTATATGTAAATCTACTTTAAAAGGCAGGAAATATACTGTTCTGTCCCAGGCCTCTAAATTATACTGATGCCGGCTTGGCCATCTGCCACCACTAAGGAGGGAGATAAGCCACCCCTTTCTAGGAGCCCAGAAAAATTATTTCTATGAAAAACAAGACTCACAGAACTCACGGACTTCTTCAAACTTTGAACTGATGTTTCCTGCAAAATTCCCCTCCCATCGCCCCACCTATAAGCTCCCTGGGAGGGGCCAATTAGTCCTAGTTCCTTCTGCAAGACTGTTTCCATGGCTGCTACCTCCTCCTATCTGCCCCTCCACATCCGTATGTCAGGGATAACCTCCCTCTGTTCCTCCTCACTGCTCCCTGACTTAGACGCCACCTAGTGGCCAACAGACCTCTCTAGTCCCTTCTCTGACTCCGAACACCCCCCAGAGTCTTCCTAAGCCTCCAGGGCAGTACCATAGTGTTCATCGCTGTCAGATTCCACCAACAGCTCAGCCGGCCACTGCTGGGCCACAACAGATAGAAGGCTGAATCAACCTTGAGCTGATGAGACTCGAACTGCTGAATTCCTGGCAGCCAGCAGTCAGCAGAATTAGTCCACAATGCTGCATTCTAACCACTGTGCCACCATGGCTATCCAGGCAGTTAACTTTTCTTGCCATTAAATAAAGAAGACAATATTCCACCACCTAAACTTTATTGACATCATGTGTGTGCCTGATGTGCATTGCTTATGCAAGTGCAGTTCACTGTAAATTGTTCTGCGCATGCTCAAAGACCATGAAAAGCTAATAAAAACCATGCCAGCAATGGTAGCAGAGACTGGGGTACTGTTTCAGGGGTGTGGCCAGCCTGCGTTGCTGCTGGTTATGTCACCCAGGCCAAATTATCATTACTAGTTTGCCCAAACTGGTGCGAACTGGTAAAAACCACCTCTGTTTTGTTCTAAAGATGTGTGAAGAGGTGCGAAATTCATGCCTTTGAATTATCTGGATTTTGGGGGGGAGGGGTGAAAAAATGGTGCCCTATTGTGTTTGAGAGCAACATGAATTTCTTCACCTTTGTCACATTTAACTTCCCCTTAACTCACACACTTTCTCTCCATTACAGGATAACTTATTGTCTCTTTCCATACTTACTATTTCATGTGAAGGCTGTAATTTTCTCTTCCCACTATAATTATCAAAAGAAATATAATTAACTTTGCTCTTATTCAAACTCCTGATTCACAAATTATTATTGTTGGAAAAAAGAGAAATTAAATGCTGATGGACTATTAAATAAGTAAAATATAGGGGCAGGAAGATCAATCAAAATGATCTTTCATAACTATTTGTATTCTAAGATTCAGAAGAGAATGGAAGTCGTATGAGGAATAGGGTTCAAGCTAGCCCAATTTTTAGATCAATGACTCCAATTTTGGCAACTCTTAAGCATTATGTGGAAAACTGGGACTAGCATTTATTACGATGACACTGCTTCTTCTCCTATTGTTACTGCCACATATGGCTTACAAGACTCAAGCAATAAAATGCAGCTTTCAAGATCCTGTTCCAATTGTTCACAAATATTTCCAACCTGGTGACCTGATCATTGGTGGCATTACTAAGTTTGTGTTCACAACTACTGATGCAGAAAGCTTTAAGGAAGATCCCCATCATACTCTTGTTAGTAAAACTCTGTAAGACATTATTTTCTTTCAAAAGTCTATGTTAATTTAGATAAAAGTCTTTACTATGCTTATTCAATAAATAATTACAGTATCTACTGTGATTAAAAATGATTTCTCCTAGCTGAATTAAATGAGATGATATTTTTCAGCTTAAACATTATTTTCTTGTACTTTCTGAAAGAAATCAACAGCAAAGACCTATGTATCTTAAATCAAGTTAGGAAAAAACTACCCAAACATCAAATACCTCAGAAGAGGCTGACAAGACAGAGATTCCTTTATCGGTTGACCATCTAATACCTTCTTTTGGGATGAGAATTACAACATTAATCTCTAAAACTGACTCTGCTAAAGATGTGAAATTGTGTTGAATTAAAAGAGTAATGCTGTTCAGTCAGAGAGAGCATACTTTATATTTTGCTCCAGGAATAATATGAATATGAACAGGAATAATATTCACTTATTGATTTTTTTTTTTTAAAAAAAAACCCCTCTTTCTTATTCATCTTAATTATTTTCCTCCTCATTTCTCCATTACAACTGATACTTCCTCTAAGATTATGAAGGTCATAAACATAACATCAGTACCAGCAATTTTGATAGATCTATTGTTTTAATAGAAAAAAAATGTTTGTAAGTTTCGTTCTATTGTAACAGATTCTAATATTCAGAGAGATTTGAATTTTTTGTTAATGTAACAAAAAAGCTACAATTTAATGCATAATTTAAGAAGCATTTGTAGTGCTATTATTTATTATTTGTGCTTCAATGTTATATGTACCTTGTTGTACCTTCAAAAATCTTGTTGAAGGCAGGTTAAATTCTAAATTTCGCCATTTTTTGCACTCACGTTAAAATGAAGCCTCCACATTTGTAAGAAAAAGAACTTAATTCAATTTTACTATCAGTTATGCAATGCTAGTATCTATGTTAAATGCTTGTTAATGATTCTGGTCAATTTCATATAGAATTGCTTAAAATAGCAAAGAAAAAAAACCTCTGGGATTATTCCCTTCAAAAATATCTCCATGATATTTATACCAAATAATAAGTATACGTTAATCATTATGAAACAGTGACTATGATTTATAGATTATTGATGGAATTTGAACTATTAATCATTTAACATGAAAGAGTGATTATTGGTTTGCAAAACTTTTTTAATTGGGTTTAGTTTCACTGTACTTTATAGCTGTAGAATTTCATTTTGATACAGCATTTAATTCCAATTGCAGAGTTCTAAGTAAATATTATCAGCATAACTTGGCCATGATATTTGCTGTGAAGAAGATCAATGAAGATATCCAGATCTTACCAAATATAACGTTGAGCTACAATATCTATGATAGATATGAGGATGCTGACTTTCAAGCCAAAGTGGAAATTTTCTCCAGTCAGAACAAATTATTTCCCAATTACAAGTGTGGCATCCTGAACAAAGCTATATCAGTTATTGGGAATATTGATCAAGGAATGTTTTACATGGATATTTTAGATACTTATAAAGTTCCACAGGTAAGATGAATTGGGTACAGCCTTTCATATGTGTTAGACTGTAAGATCTTAAGATATATGGTCATGTGAAAAAGTATGTACACATTCTTTGAATTCTATGGTTTTACATATCAGGACATAGTAAATACGATCTGTTCCTTAGCAGTCCTTAAAAGTAGGTAAATAAAATCTCAGTTGATCAACAACACATTACATATTATATGCCATATCATTTATTTTACAAAAAGATAGCCAAAATGGCAAAGCCAGGTGTGGAAAACTAAGTACACCCTTATTATTTCCATTGCTATGAAGAGGCTAAGTAGCAGCCAGATGCTGCTTATCAAGTATACCAGAATAATAGAATTGGAAGGAACCTTGGAGATCTTCTACTCCATCCTTCTGCTCAGGCAGGAAACTCTATACCGGGGTGTCAAACTGGCAGCCCATGGGCACAATGTATCACATGCAGGCCATGCCCACCCCAGCTCCACAAAGGCAAAAAAAAATGTGATACGTATCAATATATCACATGACACGAGCAGGTTTGACATCCATGCTCTATACCATTTTAGACAATGGTTGTCCAATCTCTTCTTTAAAACTTCCAGTGTTGGAGCATTCACAACTTCTGGAGGCAGCTTTTTCCACTGATTAATTGTTCTAACTTCAGAAAAATTAGTTCTAGTTTGCTTCTCTCCTTGATTAGTTTTCATTTCTTGCTTCTCATCCTGTCTTCAGGTGCTTTGGAGAATAGGTTGACTCCTCCTTTATGGCAACCCCTGAGATACTGGAACACTATCAAGTCATCCTTAGTCCCTCTTTTTTAAAACTAGGCATACCCAATTCCAGCAATCATTCTTTATATGTTTTATCCTCCAGTCACATACTCATCTTTGTTGCTCTTTTCTGCACTCTTTCTACACTCTGAACATCTTTTTTTTACATTGTGGCAACCAAAGCTGGATGCTATATTCCAAATATGGTTTTATCAAGGCATTATAAAGGACTATTAAAATTAAATGTGATCTTGATTCTATCCCTCTATTAATGCATCCTAGAATTCTGTTGGCTTTTTAAAATCAACAACAGCACACTGTTGGCTCCTGTTTAAGTAATTGTCCACTTCAAGATCCCTCTCATGATTACCAGGTATCATCTATACTACACCTTCCATTTGGTTTTTCTTCTCTAAATATAGACCCTTACTTTCTTCACCATTGAATTTCATTTTGTTAGATATTGCCCAATGTTCAAGTCTATAAAGATCTTTCTGTACCTTAGGCCTATTTTCTGAAGTGTTGGCTATTCCTGCCAGCTTGGTATTGCCTGCAAATTTGATGAGTTCTCCATCTATCTCCTCATCTTCATTGATGAAGGTATTGAAGAGGACTGGTCCTAAGACAAAGTCTTGGGGGTATCTTACTGCATTCATCCCTCCATGTAGATACAGTTCCATTGAGAACTACTCATTGAGTGTGGTTGGTCAGCCAGACACAAATCCATCAGATGCCTTACTGAAGGCATTTCTCAGACACAGAATCTTGGCACCTTGCAGTCATTGAATCAACCATGGATTTCTTTGTATACCAAAGTATTCTAGAGTCAAATGTGAGGCCATCAGTCTTACAACTAACGGTTACAACTAAAGGTATTACAACTAAAGATTGGTCAGCATTGGGTCATTCAAAAGGCTAACAGCAAACCCACAAACAGAATGGCTAAAAAAGAAAAGAATCAATGTGTTGCAATGGCCCAGTCAAAGTCTAGATCTCAACCCAATTGAATTGCTGTGGCAGCACTCAATACCATTGTGCATAAACAAATGCCCACAACCCCATTGAACTGAAGCAATGTTGTAAAGAATAGAGGGCCAAAATTCCTTTACAATGATGTGAGAGTTTGATAAA
This sequence comes from Thamnophis elegans, assembly GCF_009769535.1. Taxonomy (NCBI): domain Eukaryota; kingdom Metazoa; phylum Chordata; class Lepidosauria; order Squamata; family Natricidae; genus Thamnophis; species Thamnophis elegans. Next base: position 113,894,048 of record NC_045558.1, read on the forward strand.
TTCATACAGAAAATGGTTACTTCAAGTTATTGCTGCTAAAGGTGGTTCTACAAGCAATTGAATGATAAGGTATGCTTAGTTTTTCACACAGGACTTCTCCATTTTGCTTTTCTTTTTGTAAAATAAATGATGACATGAGGTAACATCTCATGTATTGTTGTATTTACATCTAAGGTTATATTTGCCTACTTTTAAGAACTGCTAAGGACCAAATGATTTTTATTATGTCCTGATATATAAAACCATAGATTTCAAAGAAGGTGTACTTACTTTTTTGCTTGTCTATACCTAAGATTCATGTACATTTCTTTATGTAGCATATTAAAGAAAACGTATTTCATATATTACAAGTTGAATTTTACAATTTGATGTGAATATATTTGAGTTTCAAATATTAACCTTTAACAGTCATTTAAAATTTACATGTGAGTTAATGTGCCGAGAAAATCTATACAATAGTTTTGAATTTTACACTCTCTCTCTGTCACACACAAATACACACTATTATTATTTTTATTTATTGCCTTTCATTCAGGTGCTCAAAGAGACATGGTTCCACCACAAAACCGCGGACGACAAAATCGGGGTCGACGAAAGCGCGTATGTGACGTCATCACAGCGCGACAAAAAAGATCGAAAAATGTAAAAATAAAGCAAAAACCTTACCCTAACCCCCCCCAAACCTGACCCTAAACCTAACCCTAAACCTAACCCTTAACCTAACCCTAAACCTAACCCTTAACCTAAAAAAAAACCTAACGCTAACCCTTAAGCTAACGCTAAACGTAACGCTAACGCTCTAAACCTAACCCTAAACCTTAACCTAACCCTAACCCTAACCCTAACCCTAACCCTTAACCTAATGCTTACCTTTATGTGAATCGGCTTGCTGTAATTTAATTTTTATTTCAATTTTTCGATCTTTTTTGTCGCGCTGTGATGACGTCACATACGCGATTTCGTCGACCGCGCTTTTGTGGAACGTGGTTTTGACGGGTCATGAGAGACATAGGTAGCGTTTTTTCTTTCTATGGGTCATCCTCACTTACTGACCACAGTTGACCACATACTGTATGTATGTGTATGTATGCGTGTGTATATGTATATATAAATATGTGTGTGAATGTTTATGTGTGTTTATTTGTGTATTTGTTTGTGTGTGTGTCATCTAGTGCAAACAAATTGTGTGAAAGCATATGCTGAGATATTTCAGAACTCTTAATATACAGAGAATACACATTTTCATCTGTCAGCTATATTTCCCCCATTTATTTTTTCTATCAATATATTTTTCCATAGTTTTCAACTAGCTTTACTTCAAATGAAAGCCCTTTCTATTACCACATGCTTCCTGATGGAGAACTGTATAACAGGGGGATTGTTCAACTACTTTTGCACTTCAAATGGACTTGGGTTGGAATATTTGGTAAAGGACACGCTGGAAGAAAATTTGATCACCTAGTTTCTTTGATGTTTGCTTCTCATAGAATCTGCATTGCTTTTGCAGAATATTTCAGTTCAATATATTTGACCAATTTTGTTGATGGTTTGGAATGGCTTATTGAAATATTTCATCGTTTTGCTAACAGCAATGCAAATGTTGTTATGGTCAATGATGTTCATTTTTTAAATTTAAGATGGTTGTTATATCTACCTGAAATGGATATGGTTTCTACAAAGCCAAAAGGTAAGGTGTGGATTGCAGCTTTCGAAGAGAGTGTTGCTTCATTGTTTTTCCAGAGGTACTGGGATATCCAAGTCCTCCATGGTGCTCTGACTTTTGCAACTAACTCAAATGAAATAACAGGATTCCAACATTTTCTCCAGACAAGAAACCATTTTTCAGCCAAAGAGGATGGTTTCCTCAAAGATGTGTGGGAGCAAGCATTTAGCTGTGTATTTCCCAATCCATCTGGGAATGGAGAAATGGAGGGTATCTGCACTGGGAAGGAGAAACTGGACAGCCTTCCTGGGGCATTTTTTGAAATGAGGATGACCAGTCATAGTTACCGTATATACAATGCAGTGTATGCTGTGGCACATGCTTTACATGCCATGAAGTTGGGCCGATATCATAGAAGTATGAGTGGCAAAAAATTCAGTCTTCAGGATCTCCAGCCATGGCAGGTAATTCTGTAATCAGATATATTGGAAATGAAATTTGAATTGCACTGGCAATCCAGTATTTCACAAACTCATGATTACTAACTGTAGTGAGATATAGGTGGAAAGTTAGTACAGGTGGTCCTCACCGTCCATAAGGATGGAAAGTTCATAATATTTTATAGTTTCTTCTTTATCCATTTTTTCTCTTTTGTAGAATAGGTAGTCTCAATGTACTTCAATCCTTGAACTTATGAGCTCATTTATTGTTTAGTTATTTTCCTGATATAATATAGCTATTTAAGATATATGCCTCATTGACACACATACACATACATACACACATACAGAAACTGTTTCCTTTAATAAGTTTTATTTCTGTTAAAAGGGACAAGAATAGCTAGCTCAAGTTGAACCCTTCTTTTGAGAAACTTACTGAAAAGCATTTAGGTCAATAACTATATGTACCTAAAATAGTTAATATAATGGAAAACTTTTAATCAGTGTATGAACTGGAAGAACTGAAGTTTCTAGTTGGTCATTCAAGATTAAAAAAAAAATTGTTGACCCAAAATGGCATTTGTTGGCATTGCCTTTGACACAGAAAACAAGCATATTGACTTTAACAATATGCAGGAATGGCCGCCTTTTTAGCTTTTAGAGAAAGATAATATTGACATTTTGAAAAATAAGTCCAATCTTGCCTCTTTCTTTTGCAAACTGCTTAGTTTCACAAGTTACATTAGATATTAAATGATCTGATGTTGCCTGATAAGTTTGTCTCCCAAACAAGGCAGAAACTTCTTAAAGTTCTTGCAAAAAATAATGCAACCTTTAGCACATTTATTAAATCAAATATTTTAACAGTAAGATATATTTTTTTTGATATTGAATTATGTATGGATTTCTTGAACTGGACTCTTTTAATTATTGAAAGTTAGTAAAGTATTTTTTGTCTTTTAATGACCTGGCGATCCCTAAAATTGGGGCTGAGTTGGGACAACTGAATGGAGCTCAGTGTTTACTAGTCAGATACCCTTCCTGTCTCCCATGTAGAGTTCACAGCAGATAGTTTCACATTGTACCCAGAGAGAGAAATAACTGCCTCCTGATTGTGAGACAACAGAACTCACAACTTTCTGATTGTGAGATGAGAGCTCCACCACTAGGCCACTGCACCACTCAAATGTTAGTAGACTATAAGAGAGTGATTTTCGATGAAGGACCACAAATAACCATTTTTTATATGAACACTAGATTTAAATTTTTCCTGTAAAAAGATTGAGATAGTCATCTAATTTTATACATTAACCATTTTTTTCATATTCAGCTTCACTACTTTTTAAAAAGGGTCTTATTTAACAACAGTGCTGGGGATGAAATTTCATTTGATAAGTATGGAAAATTGATTACAGGACTGGATATTGAAAACTGGATCACCTTCCCCAACCAGTCCTTCCATCAAGTGAAAGTTGGGAAGCTGGATCCCTGGGCTGCAGAAGACAAAATGTTCAGCATTCATGAGGAAGCCGTCACCTGGCCTAGCACTTTCAATCAAGTAGGTTTCAAATGAAGTTTATTTTATTTGACGTGATTGGGATAATATTCTAAGAGATAATATCCAGTGAGTTTAACATAAACAGTATATCAAATACTAGAAGGAATTATCATCAAGATTAGAAATCAACATTTCTGAAAAAAAAAAAACAGAAATATTTATCTATGAATTAGCCAGTTTAGTTTAGTGGTAATGCCATAAGTTTGATTCCTATCTTAGGCACAAAGCCAACTTGGTAATGTTGAGCCAATTATTTTTTCTCAACCCAGAAAGAGGACTTTTGCAAGAAAATTCTTGTTAATAGTTAACAGTGACTAGAAGTCACACTCAGACACAAAATTGTAATGCACAGTATATACACATTACATATATGTGATGTGTTCTGTGATGCGTGCATTTATTCTCCTGTTTGTTTGTCCTATGTATGTTGCAGGACAGATTTTGCAGAGTATTTCGTAGACTCCTTGGTTTTCTAGCTGGATTTTGTCTTTGAGGTTTCTTAAGTTGTTGGCTATTTTTTTGGTCAGTGTTGAAGGCTGTCTTGATATTGTGTTTGTGGAAAATTTGCTGATTTTATCTGTGGTGCCTTTGATGTAAGGGTGGAGGGTGATGCCATTGTGCTGTTCTGTGTCTCAGTTTTTGGGGGGAGTCTCCCTTTGGATTAGGTTGGTAATTGTTTTTCTTTGGAATCCGTTGGAGTTTAATACGTTTGTGAGAGTGTGTAATCAGTTTTCAGGTGGTCTTTGTCAGCTAGGCATTTGGTTCTGGTGAAGCCACCACCAATCAGCACCAATCTACCAATTATGATACAACCACACAACCAATCATTCCACTTACTGAAACAAAGCCAGCACTCCATACACACCCACCAAGATTTATAGAAAGACGGCAGCTCCGACCACGCTTTAAGCCCCAAACCCAGCCTGAAGATGGCGAGTGAGACCTCGCCGAAAAGGAAGCAGTTTGCTTCCTCCCATATTTGGGCATACCAGGGGTTGTGACACTAAATACATACCTATTTCTGTGGCTCAGCTGATAAAGGAGGAGAACCTTGTGGCTTAGCACGGAAACTGCTTTGGTCGCACTGACCGATGATCTCTGGAGAGCCAGGGACGGAGGTCATGCCTCCGTCCTAGTGCTTCTTGACCTCTCAGCGGCCTTCGATACCATCGACCATGGTATCCTTTTGCGGCGGTTATGGGAGGTGGGGGTGGGAGGAACCGTTCTTCGGTGGTTCTCCTCCTACCTCTCGGACAGGTCGCAGTCAGTTTTGGTTGGGGGGCAGAGGTTGACCCCTATGCCCCTGAAATACGGGGTGCCACAGGGTTCAGTCCTGTCCCCCCTCCTGTTTAACATCTACATGAAGCCGTTGGGTGAGATCATTCGGCGGCACGGGATAAAATATCACCAGTATGCAGACGATACCCAGTTGTATCTGTCCGCCCCGTGCCAACTCAGTGAAGCGATTGACATGATGTGTCAGTGCCTGGAGGCTGTTAGGGTCTGGATAGGGGTAAACAAGCTTGCACTCAATCCTGACAAGACCAAGTGGCTTGTGTGTTTCCCTCCCCAAAATTGGCTAAGTATTCCATCGCTCAGGCTGGGGGGTAAAATTTTACGCCCCTCAGAGGCGTTTCCAATTTGGGAGTCCTCCTGGATCCACAGCTGACCTTAGAACATCATTTGTCGGCTGTGACCAGGGGGGCATTTGCCCAGGTTCGTCTGGTGCATCAATTGCATCCCTACCTGAACTGGGAGGCACTCACAACAGTCATTCATGCCCTTGTGACCTCAAGACTGGACTACTGCAATGCGTTCTACATGGGGCAGCCCTTGAAGAGCATTCGGAGACTTCAGCTCGTCCAGAATGCAGCCGGCCGAGCGATTGTGGGTGCACTTCGGTACACCCACGTTACACCTATCCTCTGCGAGCTGCACTGGCTACCTATTGGTCTCCGAATATGCTTCAAGGTGCTAGTTGTCACTTATAAAGCCCTTCATGGTATTGGACCTGGGTACTTGAGAGACTGCCTGCTGCCAATTACCTTTTACCCCCCCCCCCTTTTGGGTTTGTTAGCTGCCCTGAGTCCCTCCGGGAATAGGGTGGCATATAAATGCAATAAACCTTAAACCTTAGTGGTTAACACAACTGCTTAATATGTAATACAGCACAGGTTCAAATCCCGGTAAGGGTATGGCTAGCTGATGAGAGCTAAATAGCTTGAAATAGATCTATACTAGTCTCCCTTTATTTATTTATCAGCACAAATGCAACACACACACACACACACACACACACACACACACACACACATAAACATAAATGTATAATTTTATTTCGCTAACATTTCACATATGAAATATGAAGACGAGTATGGGTTTAAATATTATTGCTATTGCTAGTTCACCTACTAGGAGACACAAGGTTCTAACTGACTGACTGCATTGAGGACCTTATCCACTTATTGACCAATTGATCAAGCATTATGTTGTATTCAAAGTTTATTGCACATTTAATGACATACACTATGACATTCCATTTTCTATGTTCATTTTCAATGTTGAATCCCACTGAAATAATTTCAGCAATGGGCAATGGCCTAATCCTAACATATTTTCCAGTTTGGAAGAAACAATGTTACCAATATAATAGTAAGTAGTAAGTAAAAAAGAATTCAATCTTGAATAGTTTTGATAATGAAGGTGATGGAAAAGTCCCAAATCCTTTCAATTGTGCATAATGCCAGTCAACCATGTTTTTTAAATATAAAAACTATCCAAATATGTGATTGAACATTTTCCTTCTTTCATTTATTGGGTAGACCTTACCTGTTTCCCTCTGTACTGAGAGCTGCCTTCGTGGTTATTTCAGGAGAAAGCAGGAGGAGAAGCCATTTTGCTGCTATGATTGCCTTCCCTGTCCCAAAGGGAAAATGTCAGATCAGGAGGGTAAGAGACTTTGATATTTTCATGCAGAAATATAAAAATTAAAGAATGCTAAATATAAATTATCTGATGGGAAAACAGTGCTTTTATATTTATTTTTATTATTAGATGTTGTGCCAAGGAATAAAGAATAGAGTAAAATAGAATAGAATAGAATAGAGTGGAATAGAGTAGAGTGGAGTGGAGTGGAGTGGAGTGGAGTGGAGTGGAGTAGAGTAGAGTAGAGTAGAGTAGAGTAGAGTAGAGTAGAGTAGAGTAGAGTAGAGTAGAGTAGAGTAGAATAGAATAGAATAGAATAGAATAGAATAGAATAGAATAGAATAGAATATTTGGCAAAGTGTGGCTAGACACATAAAAATTTGTCTCCAGTACAGAAACTTTCAAGGTACATTCAAAACATCATCATCATCATCATCATCATCATCATCATCATCATCATCATCATCGCCATTGGCCATTGTCATCATCATCATAGCCATAGTCAAAGTTATAGTCATAATCATAGTCATAATAAGTGGCCCCAGTGAAATACTACTTTGATGTGTTGGTGGGGCTTGTATTCTTTGAAGAAGATGAGAGCTATGCCAGAGGTTCAATCATACTGGTCATTATAGCAGTTAGACAAAGACTGTTTGTCCCATAAAAAATATGGTGAGACATAAATTACAAAAATCCATGCTAGCTTAGTTGTCACCTGGATTAACAAAGATTGCATTAGATATTGGAGTTATTGGACATCTGGTGAAAAATGGACCCAGGATTGGACTCAGCACTGTTTTTTTTTCATTGAAAACTGTTTTATTTCATTTTCATTTTCATTTTTATACAATCACTTAAATACTGTGCAATTAAGTAAGCAATAAACACAACTCATAACACTTCTATCCTCCATACACCCTTTCTTCTCCCCCTCCAACTTTCATTTCTCCCCTCCAGCATTCCCCTCTTCTACTTCCCCTCCCCCTCAGACATTCCTTTCTCCCCTTCCCTCCATCTCACCCTCCTTACATTCCCCTCTCACTCCCTCTTGACTCCTCCCTCTTCTTTCCCTCTACTCCTCACTTCGGTGTATTTCTACTATTCATTAATCTATTCATTTTGTAATTTACACTAAAATTATAAGAAAAATAAAAAAAAGGAAAATAAAAGGAAAAGAGAAAAAGAAAGAAAAAAGAGCAACAGTATACAAGTGCATTCATTGTTTTGAAAATTGATTCTATATTTCCACCCTCCCACCCTCCCCCCTGTGAACCCCCCTCCCTAGCCCCCATCCGACTTCCCAGGTCCCATTCCTGACATAACTCTTTATCAAGCACAGTCTGGAGTATATTAAAACCAATTAGATTAGAAATTAAAAAATAAAAAATAAAGGAAAAAAGAAAGGAATAATAAAATAAAAAAAACTCAAAAAAAGAAAAAAAAGAGAAAAATCAATAAACTCTCTACCTTAAGCTCAGCTTCCCATCATTATTAAAACTTAATAAGAGCCAAGGTGGCGCAGTGGTTAAATGCAGCACTCCAGGCTACTGCTAGATCAGCAGTTCAGCGGTTCAAATCTCACCGGCTCAGGGTTGACTCAGCCTTCCATCCTTCCGAGGTGGGTAAAATGAGGACCCAGATTGTTGGGGGCAATATGCTGACTCTCTGTAAACCGCTTAGAGAGGGCTGAAAGCCCTATGAAGCGGTATATAAGTCTACTGCTATTGCTATTGCTATTAAGCGGTGTGCATCATTCCTAATCTCAATTAATTTATTACTTGCAGGATTTCAAACTATGTTGAAACCAAGTGAGTTAATCAAATAAAATTCTACTCTAGCTAGGGGCCTTATCTCTTTATCTAAATATGCGTACCTTTAATTTGTCCCTTTTACCTTCTTCTCTATAAAGCAATTTAAACACCTCACATATTTCTCTTGGTTTCCATTCCAACTCCTCTCATCCTGCCTATACCCGTGTCCATATATATATTTTATCATCATCCGTACTCCTCTCATATTTGCTCCGCCTTCCTTCAAACTCCCTGAGTATCTCCTTCCAAACATTATATTCAAATAAGAATTTCTATAAAAATCAACATACTTTCTGGCTCAAAATAAGCTCTAATTAAACCTTCACTACCCTCCCGTCTGCACCACCCTTCCCAACTCCATTCAACCTAAACCACAATCCAAAAGCATCACAATCTCCGCCCTCCTCACCCTAGAGAATAAAACATAAACAACTTATGTAAAAATTCAAAATTATCCATCAAGTCTTTTTCAAGTCCCATACAGTATATTTTCCCAGGAAATCAGCATCATTTCTTTCAGCCTTAATGTCTCTTCATCGGTATACCACTATACCATTTTATACAAGACAGAGTCACAATGTATTATTCAGGTTAAAATTAAGCAAATATTTTGGAAGCATAACTAAATCCTTGTTCTCTGCTCTTCTGCCCTTCCGGAGGGGAAAAACGATACCTCCCGCCTTGTAGTTGTGTGTTTGGTTGTTTCTCTTCTACTTCTCCTTGTCTTTCTCCAAGTCCGGGTAATTCAGGAAGTCCCGCCTTTAGGATCTTGTAGTAAAAGTCTCGAGCTTCACAAACTGAATTGAGGCGATGTTTTTGATCATCAAGTATAACTGTAATACCAAATGGCACCTCCCATCTGTACTGTATTTGATTATTTCTGAGCTCTTTAGTTAGGAAAACATAGTCTCTCCTGGCTCTTAACATTTGGGGTGGTATTTCTTTAAAAACGATCAAGTCCTATCCATCAATTCGCAGCCTGTTATTGTAAAACTCTTGTAGTATCGTGTTTCTGGATTCTTTTGTGGCAAAATATATAATTATATCTCTCGGAAGCTGTCTCTGTTTCGCTGTCCACGAATTATGGCGGTAAATTTTTTGGATCTGCCAATCAAAGTTGAGTTCCGGACTTCCCACCAAACGACTGAAAGCCTCAAAAAAGGTCTGCTTCAAATTCTCCTGTTCGTTTTCACGCAAACCCCTAACTCTTATTGCAAACGCAGTCTTTTTATAGTTTGTCATAACAAGTTGTCTCTCTGCCTTTTCAACTTCCTGTTGCAACATTTCAATTTTAGATGTCAGATTAGAATTGGCTTCTTCCAAAAGTTCCAGTTTATCCTCCATTCCTGCAATATAATCTGTCATCACAGTTATAACCCCGATGGTATCCTCCTTTGTTTGAGCAATCTTGGCATCAAGTTTATCACATAATTCCGAAATAAATTGCTTCATTTCCTCTCTAAATTCTCTAAGAGTTTCAAAAAGAAATTCTTTCATTAACAAATCTCCAGTAGGGGGCATAGAAGGCAAAGACTGTGGCTTTATAGCGATTACTTGGGATGTATTATTAAAAAAATGCTTAGATTGCTTTGACTTAGGAGCCTTTATAAAAGAAAAAAAAGAGAACAGATAAAGTCTCTGGGCACCTTGATTTAAAATAAAATACTTTCAGTAAACTTTGGCAATTAATAAAGAGAGGTCTTCAGGAAAACAGGGCTGATTAAATATATCATATATCAACTGCGAAAGCTATAAAATCGCCATTTTGAAAAGCAGTTAAACAAAGGAGTTTTTTGTAAAATTGAAGCTGGTATTTTGAATAATAATAAACAAAAAGGTTCTCAGGAATGGTCGCTGCTCGAATCGATTTTAAATAGCTTAGATTTGTCCTGAGGGGGGGACATGACCTGCCTTGAGCTGAAAAAAACAGCTGAGAAGATCTGGCTGGAGTAAAAAAAAAACTCAGCTTTTGTTGAACCTCTTCTCCGTTCACAGCGAAAAACAAAAGGCTGTGAACTACAAAGAGATTCTAACGACTGAGTTCCTCTCTGCCCCTTTCTTGCCTGAAAGGAGAGATATCTATAGATTTTTTAGATATACAGACCAGAACTCTGAGGGCAGTTCCTTTGAGCCACCAGCGACGGCAGACTCCTCCCCCGGAAGCCTGGACTCAGCACTGTTGAGTAAGCAACCAGGGCCAGCAGCGGCCAAATTATTGGAAGGAAGGTTTTAACCCATCACAAATATACAGTGATTGAAAACAAAGAAATAATGATCTGTTATTACAGATCATGTCCAACAAGAAGAGGATATTTGAAACAAATGCACCATTCTGAAAAAAAATAACATCTAGTGTCAAAAACAACAGAACAGAAGCTAACTGATCAACATCCATTTATAATATGAAATAAAGTATTTTGTATTATAAATGCAAGCAGAATTGCAACAATTGATCAAAGAAATCAGATATAAGCACCAGCTTACTGCAAGAAACAAATCAACTAATGTACAACACAACTGTAGTTATAATGAAACATGTGGCGTGCAAAATCAACAAAGAAGAAAAAAACCCAAACAGTGAACCATCAAATGGAACATCATACTGGAAGATCACAAACTGAGATCAAATGTAAGCAAACTAAAGTATATGAAAGAAAAGAGGTCAGTGAACAAGAAATCCAAAGAACACCTAATCTATCCTTAGAAACAAGGAAGATCAAGGAAGCATGGAAATAATAAAGAAAAAAAAAGCTCTAGCCAAGATTATCAGCAAATACAAATCTCAAATTATAGGCAGAATCTCCAATTTCAATCTAATCAAGCCATCAGTGGAGTGATTGAAATGAATCAGGCATGACAAGGAAGAAACAAGTTCTGCGAGCAGATATGAGAGAAAGAAAGAAATACAATAAGAAAGAAAGAAATACAACAAGAATATAGGATAAAGGAAGTGGATAAGAATAAAAAAAGAAGTACCAGGCAAGTACAGGACAATTATCTGCTTACCAATGGCTTTCGGATTAATAACTGGTATTGTAGCTGATACAATCCAACAGCGTCTACTTAAAATAATCAATTACCACCAAAGTATAAAGGAAACTGGCCAATTTACAAATAAATTCTATAAAGAAAAAAACAAAAACAAACAAATAAACAGCAGAGAGACAAAAGATCAACTTCTAATTGACAAGATAATTCTGAAAAATTGCAAGAAATGGTAGACTAACTTGAATGTAATGTAGCATGTCTTGAATTGATTGGGAGCATTATTTGGAACCATGATACATGGATAGATTATATGAAGGCATTGGACTCCCTGCCACATGATTGGATAATCAAGTATCTAGAAACAACAGAAACCAGTAGAAACATCAGAAGCTTTGTGAAAAGATCAATGTCACAATGAAATACATGGTTATGGTCAATAGTGAAAGAACTGGAGAGAGGAATTAAGAGAGGAATCGTCCAAGGAGATTCTCTATCACCACTATAGTTTGTCATGGCACTGATTCCTTTGTCAACAATACTGAATAACTCAGGGCATGATATCAAACATTAAAACATCTACAAGGCTATTTCTTCTTTACATGAATGATTTGAAGGTATATGGAAAAACACCATCTGAAATAGAATCACTGCTCCACACTGTCCATATATATTCAGCCAAGATATTGCAATAGAGTTTGGACTGGACAAATGTGCCATGCTTGCCATGAAACATAGAAAAATAGTGAAAATTGACAGAATCAAGATGGCTTATGGAAATAATATTAAGAATGTGGATGAAGATGATCACTATAAACACCTGGAATCCTTTAAGCTGACAACATCGAGCACAATGAAGTCAATAAAAAAGTTAGAAATGAATACATCAAGAGAGTGAAGAAAATTTTAAATCCAAACTCAGTTGAGGAAATATCATCAAGGTAATCAACATCTGGGCAATTTCATTCATTAGATACATAGCTGGAATAGTAGACTGAATTCAAACGGAACAAAAAGCAATGGATAGGAATACCAGAAAAATAATGACAATAAATTACCTTCATCCATGCAACAATGTTGACAGATTCTACCTACCAAGGCAAATAAGTGGGCATGGAATGTTGCAAGTACATCAGAAGAAGAAAAGGGGGCATTAGAAAAATATTTGAATATTTTGAATATTTGAAAGACATGTACTGTATATCAGGAAGACATAGTGAACATTGGAGAAATCAAATTGGCCTATAAGAAAGATCACACAAAGAAGAGAAAGGAGGCAAGGTAATACAAAGTATTACATGGCCAGTACCTTAAAAAATAACAGGGAAAGCAGATAACACAACCTGGCAATGGCTAAGATCAGGAATGTTGAAGAAAGAGACAGCGTATCTAATTCTGGCTGTACAAGACCAAGCTTTGTATGTTTAAGAACAAATGCATACACAGCCAGAATCATGAAGACAGCAAGAAACGGTATGTGCCACCCAAAGAAAATGAAGAAACAGTAGACCAACTGTTTAGCTACTGCAGGAACATAGCCCAGATTCACTACAAGCAACATCATGATAAAGCAGCAACAGTACTGCACTGCAAGAAATATCATTTGCCTGCAAGCAAGAACAGTTCTGAAAGCAAGAACTTGGGCACAGAGTAGAAAAAGTCATAAAAAATGAGAAAGCTAATTTGCTTTGGGACTTTAGAATGTAGAATAGACAGGCACACATCACATACAACCCCAAACCTAATGATGGTCGATAAGAAAGACAATAAAGTCTTGAGATTGAATGTGGCAGTAGTGGGAGACAGCAGAATAAAAGAGAAAGAACTGGAGCAGATAACAAAATACAAAAACCTGCAAATAGAAATACGTAGAATGATTGTGGTAAAAGCAAGCAAAGGTAGTACCAATTGTAATAGATGGTTCGGGTACAATCCCAAAATATCTGAAGCACTACTAGGACACCATAAGCATTGACAAATTCATCATCAATCAGTTGCAATAATCAGCTTTACTTGGAACAGCTTACATCCTATGACAATATTTATAACATTATCAAATATCCACATATTGGAAAGGACATGATAGGTAGACAAAAATACGAATTCAGTCTGAACATCTGGCTAACTATGTGACAAACCATAATACCAATAAGGAATAGTAAAGAAGATAATAAGGATAATAATGTCACAGTTATAGTTTATGGATAAATAATCATAAACATTAGATAGTACTATGAGAATTAGGTGTTCAGTAGAGTGATGGCATAAGGGGAAAAAACTATCCCTATGTCTGGTTGTTTTGGCATGTAATGCCCTAAAGCAGTGTTCCAAGGGGAGGAGTTAAAACAGTTTATGTCCAGGATATCTGTAAATATTTTCTCAGTCCTCCTTTTGACCTGCTCAGTATACAGGTCTACTATGGAAGGCAGGCTAGTTACAATTGTTCTTTCTGCAGTCTTAATTATCTGATGAAAGCTATATTTGACCTATTTGGTTGCTATACCATGCCATAGAGCTTCTTGTTCAAGATAAATTTAACAATAAACCTAAATAAATAGATATGCACAAACAATTTGAGAAATAAGTGCCATGAAATAAGATCATGTATAGTAACATTTTCTCCCATTATACAGAATTCCCATATTCACCCATGTTCAGAAATCCAGATAGATATCAGGATTAATTTTGCTTAAAAAAAAAAAACCCTGTTTAATTGTACAAAAAATAGGATGACTATAAAAAACATATTTTTAAAACATATAATTTTATATATTTATATTCTAGATATGGATGATTGCCTAAAATGTGCAGAAGATCAATATCCAAATAAGAACCAAAATTCATGCCTTCTCAAGAAAACATCTTTCTTGTCCTATGAAGAACCATTGGGAATAAGTTTAGTTACTCTGGTACTTTTCTTTTCTGTCTGCACACTTGCAGTGCTGGCAACATTTTTGAAGTATCATCATACTCCCATTGTCAAGGCTAATAATCGAAATCTCTCCTATGTTCTACTCATCTCCCTCCTCCTCTGCTTCCTTTGCTCACTGCAGTTCCTTGTTGTACCAGGCAATATAATATGTCTCCTCTGACAAGTTAGCTTTGGTATTATATTCTCAGTGGTCGTGTCTTCTGTGCTGGCAAAAACCATCACTGTGGTTCTGGCTTTCATGGCCAGCAAGCCAGGATCCAGGATGAGGAAATGGGTGGGAAGAGGCCTGGCCACCTCCATTGTTCTTTCTTGTTCCCTGATTCAAGCAGGCATCTGTATGGTGTGGTTGTTCACATTTCCCCCTTTCCCTGATATTGACACCCATTCAGAAATTGAGGAAATGATACTGCAGTGTAATGAAGGCTCAGATATTATGTTCTACTGTGTCCTGGGATACATGGGCTTACTGGCAACTGCCAGTTTCACAGTAGCTTTTTTCTCCAGGAATCTTCCCAGCAGTTTCAATGAGACCAAATGTCTTACACTCAGCATGCTGATCTTCTGCAGTGTGTGGCTCTCTTTTGTTCCATCCTACCTGAGCACGAAAGGCAAATATATGGTGGCTGTGGAGGTTTTCTCCATTTTGGCTTCCAGCGCTGGGCTGCTTGTCTGCATATATTTCCCCAAATGTTATATAATAATTTTTAGGCCAGAGCTAAACAGCAGGAAACAATTAATAAATAGAAACTCTGTGTAATATAAGCACAAAAATTTCCTATTTTCAATATTTCTACCTTTTTGTATCGCTTCTTTTAGGTTTTCAACTCATTTAACAACTGAATTTTGGGCTGGGGGGAGAAATACTACATCTACACGGAGGGCAGTAAGCAGTGGGATAAAAGCACAATCTTTTATCTCAGGTTCAGGACTCTTCAATGTCTTCATAAATGACTTAGATGAGGGAATAGAAGGGAAACAAATCAAATTTGCAGATGACACTAAGATGGCAGCAATAGCCAAGACCCTAAAAGACAAGATCAAGTCTTGATAGACTTGAAAATGTGCCCTTTTCAACACAATGAATTCATAGTGGAGAAAAGCAAAGTTTTACATTTAGGCAGAAAAGTCTAAGGTACAAGTGCACATTAGTTGAACCCTGGCTCAAAAAGGTTAACTGTGAGAGAGACCTTGCTGTTCTAGTGGATGATCACTTAAATATGAGCCAGCAATGTATGGCAATAGCCAAAAAAAGCTAATACAATCCTTGGTTGTATAAACAGAGACATAGAATTAAAATCATGTGAGGTATTAGTACCACTTTATAAAGCCTTGGTAAGACCAAGGAATACGGCATCCACTTTTGGTCACTATACTATAAAAAAGATGTTGAAACATTGGAAAAAGTGCAGAGAAGAACAGCTAAGATGGTTAAAGACCTAGAGATGAAAACATATGAAAAACAGTTGCAGGATTTGGGTTTGGCTGCTTTAAAGAAAAGAATGACTGGGATGACAGGCTATCAGTATTCCAGTATTTGTGGAGATGCCACAAAGAAGAGGGGGTCAAATTATTTTCCAAAGCACCAGAGGGAACAATGGATGGAAACTAATCAAGGAGAAAAGCAACCTGGAATTAGGAAGAAACTTCTTAACAGTGAGAACACTTAACCAGTGGAACAGCTTGCCTTCAGAAGTTTAGAGATTTAGAGATTTAGAGATTTTATTAATATTTGTAGGCCGCCCTTTTCCCTGAGGGGACTCAGGGCGGCTCACATAAAATCGGGGAAGGGGAAATACAGACATTAAGATAAGACATATAATAAAATAATAAACAACATACATTCATCATTCGGGAGGGGAACTATCCTTGTCCCCAGGCCTGACGGGCGAGCCAGTTCTTCAAGGCTGTGCGGAAGGCCTGGACGGTGGCGAGGGTGCGAATCTCTACGGGGAGCTCGTTCCAAAGGGTCGGGGCTACTACTGAGAAGGCCCTCCTCCTTGTAGTTGCCAGCCGACACTGGCTGGCCGATGGTATACGGAGGAGGCCTAATCTATGTGATCTTATTGGTCGCAGGGATGTAATTGGTTGTGGATGCTTCATCACTGGGGAAGAAGAAACTAGACAGCCACTTGTGTGAAATGGTATAAGGTCTTCTGCTTGAGCAGGGGGCTGGACTAGAAGACATCGGAGGTCCCTTCCAGCTATTCTATTCTATTTTATTCTATTCTATTCTATTCTTAGGATTGTTTTTGCTATATTAGTAAAAATTGGGTCAAATGAGCTCTTTTTGTAATCAATGTGATCAATTCAGTACAAAAAACCATTTGTTGCTTTCTATCACCACTGGATGACATTGCCAGGTCTCACTGTTTCAGCAGCGTAATAAAGATATGTAGGGATGATTCACACCCTTCTCAGTGTCTCTTTTCACTTTTACTATTGGGCAGAAGACATTGAAGTATAGCCAGCTGGACAAACAGGTTTTAAAAACAGCTTCTATCCATAGGCTGTCAGACTCCTAAACATGATCACCATCACTCTATGTACATATGGAAACGTATGACTAGTGTTTTCTTTCCCCAATTACTTGTATAAATTGGGAATTGTATTGTCTTGTATTTTTTGTTATGGATTGCATCAGTACAGACTAAACCAATTTTGTTGTATAGTTGATATACAATGACAATAAAGGCTATTATTATTATTTTTCCAATTAAAATTGAAAATCTGAGAAATGAAGAGGGTATTGGCCTGTTTAAAGATATAGCCTGGATTTTGAGGATTACTTGATTGGATTCAAGTTGCATAAATAATTAAGAGTTAGGCTCAAAAACAATGTTTGTTCATTGTCTATATTGGGAGGGCATCAAGGATCATGTTTGGAAACCCTGCTATTTGCAACTGAAAATAACAAAGGGATAGTTAAAACAAGAGAGGATACATTGAAGGCTTTCTATTTCCTTTATTTCTGTCAAGTATTATTCCTTCTTTTACATTTCTTGATCTTTGTCATTTATAGTTTATGATTTTCTTTATGGTATAAATATGTTCACATTTTATTTATTAGTTTAGAATATATAATACAAAAGACAAAAGAAAATAATAGGAAAATACAGGAGGAAAAAGTGAAGTTAAAAGCATGGAGCAAAGGGGGGGGGGAAGCATTGATCTCCAATTCCCTTTGGTGCAGTAGAATAAGATAATAACATCAAACTTCAACTTTTTACTTTTACATAATAATATAAACTAGTCATTTCTACGATAACAAACCTATTAATCAGTAAAACCCAAAATCAAAGTTTCTTTCCCCCCCATCTCAAGTACAAAGTCCAGAAGCAGTTTCCAAGTAGTTTTGTGGTATAAATATTGAGCAGAAAAGTCTTGAAAAAGTCTAGCTTAAAATAAATGTGTCCATGAATTAGTTAGTATCCAGGCCTTGTTGTTTTTTGAAGAGGATTATTATCTTATTTATGAAGCTTAATAAATAAATGTATAAATAAATTATAACCAAATAAATTATAGGTCATAATGAAAAACATATAAATTCCTGAAAATCTTTATATCCCTGTAGAAGCCATACTGCATATTGGTTCTGTAGTAATATAGTATCAACCCTCAAACAAAAAGAACACTTGTTCTGTGGTCATAGTACTTGTTTGTCCAGAAGGTACAATTCAAGGATTTACATAGGCATAGGCCTACTGTTGATTGTGTTGCTTCTTTTACCTCCTGCTTTAGGAAATCCATGGGAGACGAAATAGCAGCAAAGATCTCTAAGAGTATTTGTACATTGCAGAGGTGGGTTCCTCCCGGTACAGTCTGATACGCCAGAAGAGGTAGTGAAAATCTGGCATACCGGACAGGATTGGTAGCAATGGTGACCTGCTCATGCCTCCATACCAGCAAAAGAAAGAAACAGCCAAGGAAGGTAGAGGAGCAGAGGCCTCTGCTGTTGGAAGAAGTGCCTATGCTTTGTTCTCTTTGAGAGCTGCCTTGCTTGCCGTGTGGAGAAATTGTGTGTGTGTGTGAGAGAGAGAGGAAGAAGCCGAGCTTTTGCTAGCTTCTCCTCCCTCTTTCCCTTATTTCTCCCTGGCCATGCTCGTGGAGGAAGGAGACAGGGATGCTAGCCAGTGCTCGCTTCCCTTACTGCTCACCATTGCTGCCCCTGAAGCCCACCAGCTGCAGCTCGGCAGCTGCAGCCCCACCTGCCCTGCTTAGCTAGGTGGCTGGCTGATAAAGTGGCGACGGGGTGAGTGCCAGTCAGCATCCCTGCCTCCTTCCTCTGAGCAGCAGGGAAATAGAGGCTTCTATGCCAGCCTCCCAGCTGATCTGTCCCATCCAGCCCCCCCTTACACACGCACCTTGTGCTGCGGCAAGTGGTGTGTGTGTGTGTGTGTGAGAGAGAGATGTGTGTGCCTTCCATGGCATGCCCAACACCTTCAGACACCCACCAGGTCACCCACCAAGCAGCAGAGAAAATGAGCTTTGACAAAAGGAAAAAAAGCTTTATGAAATTAGCCCTCTCTGCCACTCTGCTAAAAAGGTGGAAAATGTGGCCAGGAGATAACAGGACAACTAACCATATTCAGTTAACTCCCAGAGCTGCATTGGAGGCTCTGTGAGTTGCTTTGTAAGACATGGATGGCCATGATCATAGGATTTGTTGGGCTTAGTTTGTCAGTTTTAGTTCATAGAACATATCTACGAATATAACTGGAAGGGATGTGTGTGTGAAAGACAGAGGGGGGAGAGAAAGAGAGAAAGAGTAAGAGAGAGAAAGAAAGGGAGAAGGAAAGAGAAAGAAAGAAAGAAAGAAAGAGGGAGAGAGAGACACACAAGAAAGAAAGAGAGAGTGAGGGAGGTAGGAAGGAAGGAAGGAAAGAAGGAAAGAAGGAAAGAAAGAAGGAAAGAAAGAAAGAAAGAAAGAAAGAAAGAAAGAAAGAAAGAAAGAAAGAAAGAAAGAAAGAAAGAAAGAAAGAAAGAAAGAAAAAGAAAGAGAACTTATGACCACAATTGAGCCCAAAATTTTGATTGCTAAGCAAGAGCATTGTTAAATGAGTTTCACCACATTTTACAAGTTGGCCATGCCCACCTGGTCACGTGACCATCAAGACATGCCCACAAAATAGGCCACACCTACAGAATAGGTAGTAAAAATTTTGAAACCCACCCCCTGTACATTGTGCTGTATTGTTGTGCAGCTAATTGTAGCTATTTATGAATTTTAATATCTAAGCAATCTAAGGAAAATGACTATACAACTGGCTATTGATTCAGTTTTCAAGCCATTTGCTATTATTCTAAATTCAGGTAGTCTGCAGGGTCTCGGACAGGGTGCAATGTGCTTTCCAGAAGATATCACCATATTTTAAAAAGCACAAATGAAAATAAAATGAATGTGTCAACTAGCTTGAATAACACTTCCCTAAATGTAATATTGTCAAAAAAATTATTTCATTATAAGATAATTTATTGGCACATTCCATTAGTATTTCGTTAATCATTTGAAAGTTGCAATTTGTTCTCACCATTGTAATTACCAAAAAGACTATTATTAACTTTCCTTCTCCTCAAAGTCCTGATTAACAAATTATACTTGGAAGAATGAGGGCAAAGTACTTGTTTGTCAGCTACATAGTTGTGTGTTTAAGGGCAAATACAATTATCAGAATGTTTTTCTGAACCATTTATATTTTAAGATTCATTAAAGAATGAAAATCATATGAGGAAGAGAGAGATTCAGTTCAAGCTTCGTCCACGTAACTATTATATCGAAATGAGAAAATTTTTTGAATTGGGATTATTATTAACTATAATGATATTGATTCTCTTTGTGCTACAATTGCCATGTATAGCTTGTAAAACTCAGTTAAGCAAATGCAGAATCCAAGATCCTACCCCGATTGTTCACAATTATTTACAACCAGGAGATCTTACAATTGGTGCTATTACTTCTTTTGTCTTCATAAACAGAGATATAAAAAGTTTTGAGGAAGATCCTCATCATTTGTTTGCCTTTGAATCCTTGTAAGACATTATTTTACATATCAATCTATATAAATTCTTTGGTATAGCTATTCTAGGCATCACAATGGGTCGCTGTGATTAAAAAAAAAACTTTCCCAGCAAAAGTTTAAATGATGTTATGTTATTTTTCAGATTATAAAGTATTTTTTGTACTTGGTAAAGAAAAAAAAAACAGCTAGAAACTATGTACTTAAATTACATTTTTTAAAAATCAAACTAATCATTCAATTTCTCATTGCTAGTAGAGTCAGAAAAGACAGGAATCCCTCTCCCAATCCTCCAATCTCCAATCCATGAGAATTACAGCATTAGCCTTTAAAGTGGCCTTTAAAGTGTTGAACTATAGGAATAGTAATGTACATTATTATTTTATATCAGTAAATAAGATTCAGTTTTCTTCATGAATAATTATCTTATGAACTGGAAGAGTTGTTTTGACAGGCAGACTCATATGCTCTCAATATACTTTTTATGGTAAAAATTTCACTTTGCTTTTGATAGTGTTTTTAATTATTTTCTTCCATTTTTTTCATTCGTATAACAATGATTATTGAGACATAAACATTAGATCAGTAACACCAATTTTTACAGATGTTGTTAAGGAATAAAATTATTACAGATGTTGTTAAGGAGTTTTGACTAAATTGTGGTTCAATTTTTTTACTCTACTGTTACAGATTTTAATTTTTTTAATAGAATAGAAAAAGCTACAGTTCACCCATTACTTAGAAAGAGTTTGTGGTACTATGAAAGCATTACTGCTTGTGCTTCAATAATATATGTATTTAATTTTCTAAATATAATGTGCTGAAGTCAGACTAAATTCTAAAAATATGGAATTTATGGTATTTTTGAAGTCACTTAAATTAAAATAAAACCATCTCTTGTGTAATAATTTTCCCCAATTTTACTTTCTAGTTTTATAATGTTATATACTAACAATTTATATCATTTTCATATAGTTAGAATTTCATAGAAATAGCAGACAGTTAAAAAATATATGTCATTATTCCCATAAAAATTAATTCCACAATATTTACACTTAATAATAATATGTAATTCAATTAATAAAAAACAATGGATTTTATTTTGATGGAGCTTAATCTATTACTTTGCAAGACACTGTTTCCCCATGATATTTAATTTTCCCTGCCACATGCAGATTTTTATTTGATACAGTAACTTATTTCCTTTCCAGAGTCTTGGTTAAATATTATCAGCATATCTTGACTATGATATTTGCCGTGAAAATGATCAATGAAAACCTCCAGCTCTTACCTAATGTCACTTTGGGAATTAATATCTATGACAGTTATGGTGGAGAGAACACATATCATGCCTCAATGGAACTTTCCTCCAGTCAGAACCGATTCATTCCCAACTACAAGTGTGGCATCCTGAATAAACTCATATCAGTTGTTGGGACTCTTGATCCTGGAATTTCCTTTGATATGGCAAATATTTTAATTCCATACAAAGTTCCACTGGTGAGATGCGTTAATGATACGTTGTTCACACTTTCCTTTGTATTTTCAGAGAGGGGGGAATTGTACGACCTTAAGATATTTTTAATTTCATGTACATTTCACTATGAAGTATACTTAAGAAAATGTATTTATATATAATAAAGCAATTTGAACTCGTTTAAGAATTTGTTATAATGATAGGGAAATTTCAAAAATTTGGATCTCTGTAGTTTCTCAAGAAAGATGCTCATGTGATGAGAATATATATATATATTTCTGAATTTTATTTATTTTATTTTCTGACATGAGATTTATATCCACCTTTGATTCAGGTATTCAAAGAGGCATAGGCACTGCCTTCTCCTACTATTGGCCCTTACTTAGTGAGTGGGATACACTATTATGTTTGTCCTTTCCCTCCAATAGCTCTTCGGAGAAAAAAAACCCAGATACTTGAAATGGATTAATAGGAGGACTTTTCTTGGAGCTATAGCACCAGGAAACCCATAAGTAATAGCAGTTCATATAAGTGTGAAATAGGATAAAGCAAAAAGTAGATTGTAAAGTTTCTTTTTTAGAAAGCAGTTAATTTTTTTTTTAAAAAAAGAGAGTAAACATTTTAAAAGAGTATAGTTTCTTAACATATAATCCATGTATGTATATAAAGTTGTCATTGTTATTTGGAATTGTATTATTTATTTATTATTTCAATGTTATGCTTTATTTCAGTTTTCCAAGTAGTATGCTGACCAAGGTCTTTTGAACTTGGGCCCAAGAAAAAGTGTTCTAACTAAGCGAGTACATATAATAATAATAAGAGCAAAGCAGGGATTCAGATATTAGTCTCTTTAGTAAAATCAAGTTTAGGGAACAAAATTCAGATAGTCATAGTTTATACATTTGGAAGGAAATAAATGGAACATGTAGTCCAGTTATAGTTTTTTATCCTAAAAAATTCTGTATAAAAATTATGTGAAAAATATGCTGGCATGCTTTAGAGCTTTTAATTACAGAGAATACACATTTTCTTTGTCTTTCTATTTTTTTAACCTACGTAACTTTTATTTCCATAGTTTCCAAAGGGCTTTTCCCCTTTCTACTACAACATGGCTCCAAGTGAAAACATATTTAACATGGGGATTATTCAACTATTATTGTATTGCAGGTGGACATGGGTTGGGATACTTACGAAAGGCTTTGAGGTATCGTTTCAACGCCTAATTGTTTCAATTTTTCCTTTCTATGGCATATGCATTGCCTTCTTGGAACAATTCAGACTTCATTTTGACCAGTTTTTTGATGGTTTGAAATGGCTTGTCAAAAGCTTTCACATTTATGTTAACAGCAAAGCCAATGCTATAATAGTCAGTGATAAGTATCTTCTACATTTAAGATGGTTGTTACGTCTACCTGAAATAGAAATGATTTCTACAAAGCCTAAAGGTAAGGTGTGGATTATGGCTTTCAACGTGGATCTTGCATCATTCTTTTATCAAAAGAGCTGGGATATCCAAGTCCTTCATGGTGCATTGACATTTGCAGCTTACTCAAAGGAAGTTGAGGGATTCCAAATTTTTCTCCAGACAAGAAGCCATTTCTCCTCAAAAGAGGATGGTTTTCTCAAAAATGTGTGGGAACAAGCATTTGGCTGTGTATTTCCAAATCCATCTAAGAATGAGAAAAATGATGATGTTTGTACAGGGAACGAGAAATTGGAGAGTCTTCCTGGGGCTTTTTTTGAAATGAAAATGACCAGTCATAGTTACAGTATATACAATGCAGTATATGCTGTGGCACATGCTTTACATAACATGAAGTTGGACCATCAATGTAAGAGAAAGTCAAATGGCAGAAAACACAGTATTCAGGAGACCCAGCCATGGCAGGTAATTTGATGAATAATTAAATAAGTTGCAAAAGAAATTTGAATTGCACTGGTTTTCTATTATCTCACAGCCACTTGACCATAGACAACAGTGATATGCATATGTTGGACAGTCTTTTTTCTTTTATCTGTCCTTTTTTGAATTTTGTAATTTTAATGTTTTTTCATGCTTTGAACATCTTATCTCAATTACTCCCTAGCTGCATTCCTGGTAGGTTATAGATAGTAGGTATATTCTGTCTATGTTGCCTATATCTTTTCCCCCACCCAGATATAAGCAAGAATTATTTACTGCAGAATGTTTTTGTTTAGAATTACAAGAACTGTTTGATCAAGTTAACTTTAAAAACACACTCAGAGAATTTCCCATCAATAAGGGTATGAGTCCAAAATAATAAATACAATGAGAAATTTTTAGTCTTGGGATACATGGTTTAATATTTATTCATCTTTAGATCAGCTTCCCCCAACCTTTGGGCACCAGAGACCAGTTCCATGGAGAGAGGTTTTTCCATGGACTGGAGGGGACATGATTTTTGTGTGCTGACTGCATCCTGCAGATGGGGTTTTGCTTGTATGCGTGGCCCAATTTCTGGCATGCTGTGAACCAGGGCTGGTCCATGGACTTGAGGTTGGGACTCTCTGATTTAGATGAATCAAAGAATATTTGGCAATCCCATCCATACTATATGAGACAAGGATCATGCTTTCAAAAATCCATATTTTAAGAGGCTGTGGAATCAGAGCCTAAAAGATCAATTAAATTAGCACATGAATGAAATGCAAATATATATATGTTTTTTTATTTGTGCTGATAAATAAATAAAGGGAGACTAGTATAGATCTATTTCAAGCTATTTAGCTCTCATCAGCTAGCCATACCCTTACTGGGATTTGAACCTGGGCTATATGGCATACTAGGCACACTAGGCAGAGATCTTAGCCATTAGGCCACAGGCTCTTATCCGTTATCAGCGAAGCCAGGGTGAAAGGTATCTATTAGATTTTTACAACCCCTGGTAAGCCCCAATTATGGGTGGAAGCTAACTGCTTCCATCATCTGTCAATCGGCTCGTCACAAGAGTATATATATATAAGGCATCTGAAAGGGCATGATATATGTCTAGAAACAATATTTATTATTCTGTTTCTAAGTCACAGTTTTTGCTCATTGTCCTCAGAAACCTAACCATGGTAGACAAGATAAACTAACCAGTCCAAATGGTATTTCTCTTTTTACACACACAAGTAAAAAACAGTCTGAAAATAGAATGAGAGCCAATGTAATACAATTGAAAAGAGATTGTTATAAGAGAATT
Organism: Thamnophis elegans; assembly: GCF_009769535.1. Classification (NCBI taxonomy): domain Eukaryota; kingdom Metazoa; phylum Chordata; class Lepidosauria; order Squamata; family Natricidae; genus Thamnophis; species Thamnophis elegans. The sequence continues at coordinate 113,919,059 of NC_045558.1, forward strand.
GTGCAGAGATTAGCCCACAAAAGCAAAAAATATGTATTCAGCAGATTTTTAAAAAACATTTAGAAAAGCAGATTATGCATAAGATCTAGAAAGTGTTCTCAAATGACAAAATTTAACAAACAGATTTTGAAGGCAATAATGTGAAGCCCAACTAGTCTCTTAAACAGTCTCTTGCTGTTTAAAAGGAAAATGTGACACCAAATGTGAGCGAGGAAGAGAAAAGACGTAGAAAAAAGAGGGGGAGAAAAAAACAAATATAACAATTGTCAACCACACTATTATTCAATCTAAATACCAGACTTGCTCAAACCATAATTGCACTATTTCTCAAAATCCATGTTCACCTATGTGGTCTCAATTTGATTTAAAATGCTTAAAAAATTGTCTTCCTTCATTTCCCATCATTACTGACTGAGTAGAAATGCATGAATTGAGCAATTTTAATACTAAAGATATTGTTGACATCCTGAAAAGTTATTTCAACTCCTTAATTTTGATATTAAACTGGTCTAATTTGCTCTACTAAATTTATCTCTAACAACAATAGAACAAAAGATTCTTAATGTTCTTGAAAACTAATGCAAGCAGATTATTTCTGGCATATTAATATATGTATTTGCTAGGGCTGGGTTACTTTTAATTATTGAAAGTTAGATTTTGGATTAAGGTTGCAAGATATACAGTAGATCCTTGAGGAAGACATTAGCATATTAGAATAGGAGCAGCCTGCCACATATGAAAAATAGTTCAAATAAAAAGATGGAAATGATATCACATATTCCTGTACCATATATAGAACTAAGAGCTTTTGCATATTTTTTCATATTTAGCTACATTTCTTTTTGAAAAGAGTATCATTTAACAACAGTGTTGGAGATGAAATTTCCTTTGACAAGAATAGAAAACTGATTACAGGATTGGAAATGGAGAACTGGGTCACATTCCCCAACCAGTCATTCCATCGAGTGAAAGTTGGGAAGCTAGATCCCAGGGCTGCTGAAGACCAAATGTTCACCATTCACGAGGAAGCCATCACCTGGTCTAGCACTTTCAACCAAGTATGTTCTGAATATGGCTGGTTTTGTTTGAAATGATTGGATATGAAAATAGCTCTATGTTGTTTAATATTTAAAGAGAAATTATCAGTAAGGTAAGAATTGAAAATTTCTGAAAAGCAAGATATCTAACTGATTACATAAAGCAGCAATGTGCTTCCTTTCAACTTCAACTTTCAACTTTAATAAGATTTGTATGCCGCCCACTCCCTTGGGACTCTGGGTGGCTCACAACAAAAGTAATAACATATAAAAAATTTAAAAATACAATTATTAAAATTAATATATAATCCATTCAATCAAGTGGGGCTGGATATTAATCAACAGCCCCAGGCCTGCCGGAACAGCCAGGTCTTGGTCGCTTTACGGAAGGCCAGGAGAGTGGTAAGTGTCCGGATCTCTGTGGGTAGCTCGTTCCACAAGGCTGCTGCAGCTACAGAGAAGGTCCTCCCTCGGGGAGCCGCCAGCTGGCATTGTCCGGTCGACAGCACCCGGAGGAGGCTCAACCTGTGCGATCTTATCATTGGTCATTGGGAGGTGAATGGCAGGAGGCAGTCTCTCAGGTAACTAGGTCCAATACCATGTAGGGCTTTAAAAGTAATGACTAGCACCTTGAAGCGGGTCCGGAGACCAATGGGGAGCCAGTGCAGCTCGCGGAGGATAGGTGTAACATGGGTGTATCTAAGTACACCCATTATCGCTCGCGCAGCTGCATTCTGGAGCAGCTGCAGTCTTTGAACACTCTTCAGGGGCAGCCCCATGTAGAGTGTGTTACAGTAATCCAGTCTTGAGGTGACGAGGGCATGAGTGACCATTCAAAGTGCCTCCCGGTCCAGATAGGGCCGCAACTGGTGCACCAGGTGAACCTGGGCAAAGGCCCCCCTGGTCACAGCTGACAAATGGTGTTCTAACATCAGCTGTGGATCCAGGAGGACACCCAAATTGTGGGCCCTCTCCGAGGGGTGTATAACTTCACCCCCCAGGCTAAGAGGTGGAATGTCTGGACCATCCTTGGGAGGCAACATCAATAGCCACTCGGTCTTGTCTGGATTGAGTGCAAGCTTGTTTGCTCCCATCCAGACCCTGACAGCCTCCAGGCACTGGCACATCACTTCAACTGCTTCGCTGAGTTGGCACGGGGTGGACAGATACAATTGAGTATCGTCTGCATATTAATGATATTTAATCCCATGCTGGCGTATGATCTCACCCAGTGGCTTCATGTAGATATTGAATAGGAGGGGGGACAGGACCGAACCCTGCAGCACCCCATATATGAGGGGCCTAGGGGTCGATCTCTGTCCCCCAACCAACACTGACTGCGACCTGTCCGAGAGGTAGAAAGAGAACCACCTTAAGACGGTGCCTCCCACTCCCACCTCTCGTAACCGTCACAGAAGGATATCATGGTTGATGGTATCAAAGGCCACTGAGAGGTCAAGAAGCACTAGGATAGAGGAATGTCCTCTATCCCTGGCCCGCCAGAGATCATCGATCAGCGCGACCAAAGCAGTTTCGGTGCCGTAACCAGGCCTGAAACCCGACTGAAAGGGATCCAGATAATCTGTTTCATCCAAGGTTTGTCAGAGTTGAAAGGCCACCACCTTCTCGACAATCTTCCCCACGAAGGGAAGGTTGGAGACTGGGCGATAGTTGTTCAAAATGGCTGGATCCAACAGTATGTGCTATCAAGCTTAAAAAAAACAAAGAATATGTATGAAGTTTTCACACCTACATTATTGTAGAGAAGCCATTTTGGTGAAAACAGTTAAGACAGAAGTCAAGAGTCCTATTTGAGAAATGAAGCCAATTGGGTGATGTTGGATCAGTAACTTTACAGTATGCGTATATTACCAAGTATACTAAGATTTTTGTTATCATGACCTATTTGTGAGGCAAAACAGAACATCGTAGTGCAACAATTTTTGAACCAAGCTACCACAAAAGAGGTAAGTTACAGAACATGTGCAAAACCTGGGAACCATGTGTCCAGAGCAATTGAAATTTGGGGAAGTTGTGGCAGCTTTGGTCCTACTGGCTGCTGCTATATTGCTGAATTACTGCTGCATTCACATGATCCTCATCTTCAAATGTTCAGTGACACTTTCCCAGCCAGTTTCACAATTAGTCATTCCTTTCATAGCCCAGCAGCAGCCACTTACTTGCCTGCTGGGAAGGGAATGAAAGGGGAGGGGAGGGGAAGGAGGGAGGGAGATTTTTGGTGTTCCCTGCCAGTTTCCACACAGAAAAAGCAATCACTCCCACTGCTTTCTGCCCTTTGATGCCCTTTTTGTGGTCATTCTTTGACCACAGAAATGGTCAATGAAATATATCTGAAATGAAATTAAATATATCTGAATAATGACTCAATGGGCTACTGGCTGTCTAATTCTTGTTTTGTTTTATATAAAATTTTTGCATTGTCCAACAATAAGAGTATATTTGCTTCAGTGTCTTCAAAAAGTTTTCACTGTTTCTGGAGTTCTGTTGAAATACTTTCACCTTTGGAAAATAGTCTTATGTAATATAATCTATCTTCCAATTTGGAATACATAAGAATACCTTTAAAACTGGTAAAATATAAAAAGGTATTCAATATTCAGTAGTTTTGATGATGAAGTTGATGGGGGAGAATCCCAGATCCTTACGATTTGCATTCTTTATTTGCAAAATATTGGTCAACCATGATTTTCCTTTTTTGTTTCAAAATCCATGACTAACTTTTCTTTTTTTCATTTATTGGGCAGACCCTACCCATTTCAGTGTGTACTGACAGCTGCCCCCCTGGTTATTTCAAGAGAAAGCAGGAGGAGAAACCATTCTGCTGCTATGATTGCCTTCGATGTCCCAAAGAGAAAATGTCAAGCGAGAAGGGTAAGAGACCTTGTGAACCAAATTGACTGATAGTTCCGCAGATCCCCCTGGACAGATCCATGAGCAAATAATTATGGCATCTGACTTATTTTCTTTATTGGTTAATAGATTTCAAACCTTTCAATAAAGAAGGATTTCTCAACACATTGAAAGGAAGAATTCTGACATAGTTAAGGGTTTTAAAAGATCTTAAATGCAATGATTGATCACAAAGTTGCATTTTCATTATCATTACTGTTATAACTGTGAACAATTGTTAAAGTTGGCAGTCACTAAAAAAGGTTTACATGTGGCCCCTTTTCTCCATTTCCCCTCTCTTTGGAATGCTTATCCAAGTGTAAAATAAAGACATACACAAGGACTCTCCATTGGTCTGCATATATTCCCCAAAATGTTACATAAATTTCCCCAATGTAATGCACAGATTATAAATAAACAACTTGAAATGAAGGCATGAATAATCCATTAACATAGAATTCCCATATAACCATGTGTTGCCTTATGTACCAAACACAATAATAGAAAGTCAGATGGATAATATCAGAGCCAGTCTTGTTTCCAAAAACAAACAATGTAGTCATTCTAAGAGTACTATCAATATATAACAAATATATAAATATATAAATGTATATATTTAATTTTTAGACATGGCTGAGTGTTCAAAGTGCCCAGAAGATCAATATCCAAGTAAGATCCAAAATTCATGTCTTCCAAAGAAAGTGTCTTTTTTGTCCTATGAAGAACCAATGGGAATTGCTTTAGTCACTCTCGTACTTTTTCTCTCTGTATGCACACTTATGGTGCTGGCAATATTTTTGAAGTATCACCATACTCCAATAATCAAGGCTAATAATCGAAATCTCTCCTATGTTTTACTCATCTCCCTCCTTCTCTGCTTCCTTTGTTCACTTCAGTTCATGGTTGCACCTGGTAATATAATATGTCTATTTCGACAAATTAGCTTTGGCATAATCTTCTCAGTAGCCGTGTCTTCTGTACTGGCAAAAACCATCACTGTGATTTTAGCTTTCATGGCCAACAAGCCAGTATCCAGGATGAGGAAATGGGTGGGAAGAGGACTAGCCACCTCCATTGTTCTTTCTGGTTCTCTGATTCAAGTAGCCATCTGCATTATATGGCTCTTCATATTTCCTCCTTTCCTTGACACTGACACTCATTCAGAAATTGAGGAAATCATACTCCAGTGCAATGAAGGTTCAGTTATTATGTTCTACTGTGTCCTAAGCTACATGGGCTTTCTGGCAGCTGCCAGTTTCACAGTAGCATTTTTCTCCAGAAATCTTCCCAGCAGTTTCAATGAGGCCAAATGTCTCACTTTCAGCATGGTGATATTTTGCAGTGTGTGGCTCTCCTTTGTTCCATCCTACCTGAGCACCAAAGGCAAATACATGGTGGCTGTGGAGGTTTTCTCCATTTTGGCTTCCAGTGCAGGGTTGCTTGTCTGCATATATTTCCCCAAATGTTACATAATTATTGTTAGGCCAGAGTTGAACAACAAAGAAGAATTAATAAAGAGGAGATAATAAGAAACAAAAAATATTTTCCTTTATTTTTTACAGATGATAATGAGATAGATAGACAGTCACAGTGAGATAGATAGATGATAGATAGATAGATGGATGGATGGATGGATGGATGGATGGATAGATAGATAGATAGATAGATAGATAGATAGATAGATAGATAGATAGATAGATAGATAGATAGATAGATAGGAGAGAGGGGGGAGGAAGAGGGAGAGGGAGAGAGATATGTAGCTTGGATTATGAACAAAATTGGATTGGATTCACATTACTTAAAAATCAAGATTGAATCCCAAAGAATCCCGGTCCTTCCGACGTGTCCTAAAAAGTTGGCTTTTCCAGCAAGCCAGCCTGGCCTGAACAAAACAAAAGAAATTATTGATTACTGTTAATTTTAATTTTAATTCTTTTAAAGAAATGTCATTGTCAATTTTAATTGGGTTTGGGATATCTTATTTAATTTCTTTTTAACTTTTGTATTATGTGTTTCTTTTAATATTGTACGCCGCCCTGAGTCCTTGGGAGAAGGGCGGCATATAAATCAAATAAACCTAAACCGAATAAATCTAAAAGGAAAAAAAAGTTGTTTGTAGTCTATAATGGGATGATATGATAATGCCTGTATATGTATCATCAAAATATGACAATTATGCATATACCAACATACATGCACATATATGACACAAAGAAATATCTCAATCTAGTCTGAATGTGTACATGTACAACGGAAAAAAATTACTGTGAATTTACAAGACGGAAGGAACAAAGCTGTTACAGAATATAGCAGTTCTGCTATAAATACTTTGAAACCTTCTCCCAGAGGGGAGCAACAGAAAAAGATCATAGAATGGGTGTGTGGGGTCTCTAACAATATTTCAAGCTCTAAGCACTTAGTGCTTATAAGCAGTATTCTGAGTAACAGGAAATGAACTTCCTATAGTCTTCTCAGCTGTCCAAACCAGTATTTATATGGACCTTCTATCTGAGGCACTGCTACCACCAAACCAAACAATGATGCCGTTTGTTAAAATGCTCTCAGTCATGCCTCTGTAAAAAGTCACCAAGACAGAAGGAGAAATATATGCTCTCCTCATCTGATGCAGCAAATGAAAATGCTGGTTTTCATGCTTCATTAAAGATAATGTATGAAAAAAACAAGTCAAGATTGATCACCTCCATAATTGCAAGCTTGATACAAAGTGGAATATGACTATGCAGGCTCTTTCTAAAATCAACAATGATCTCCTTTGTTTTGTTAACATTTAAAACTAGGTTATTTTTATTGCACCAGTCCACCAGAAACGGTGATAGGACTTGAATAACTTAACAACCAGTTCTCTGACTGGGTAGGAATATGTCTATCCAGTCATGTGACTGGGTTGGTGACATCACTCATCACACCCAGCTCTGCCTCCCGGCCACTCGCTTCAAAGGCAGAGATAGGATTCAGCTGGTTGGGACTAATCCCACCACTGGCTTCCTCCTGCCCTCCCCTACCTTTCAGGCTGTTTTTGGCCATTTTTGTGGCCATCTTCAGGGGATTTGGGGGGGCATTTTCAGGCAATGTTTCAGACCATTTTCAGGCCACTTTTTCGACCATTTTCAGGCCATTTTTGGCTTGAAAAACAGCCTGGAAAATGGCCTGGAAAACAACCCCAAAAATGAATGGGACCAGCCAGTAGTGGCATTTGCCAATTTGTTACACGGAATCTTAACTACCAGTTCACCCAAATTAGTGTAAACCAGAAACAGCCCACCTATGACCAGAGCCTTCACCTCCTCCTTATAAGAATCTTCATTGTCATTCCCAATAAGCCCTACCATTGCCATGTCATCTGCATACTTCCGTAGCAGACTTACCACAACAGTTACACATCCCAGTGGGAAATCGGTACTCAAATAGATGGAATTGGAAACTTTCCTTCTAACCTGCAAAAACTGTGGCCTATCAGTAAGGAAATCAAGTATCCAGTTACATAAAATACTATTAAAACCTAATAGACCCAGTTTGTTCACCCAATGCTGAGGAATAATTGTGTTCAATGCCAAACTAAAATCAACAACAGCATTTGCACATGAGCATTCATCACCTCCAGTTGTGTCAAATTAAGATGAAACATACAAGAAAGTGAACCATCTATAGAGCAGTTATTATAAAGAAATAATAAACAATTAAGTGATAAATTATAAACAAATAAATCAATTCATGTCATGCGAAAGCTTGAACATGCTTGACATGCTTTATAAATGGGTACAATGAAAATAGCAACATAGGAACAAATGATAAATTCTTTAAATAATATTAACTTTGTTAGCTCTTAGATTGAGAGAATTTTGGTGCAAAAAGAATGAAAAAAATCTTAAAGCAAAATGGGGTTTCCCTCCCTAAATTGGCATGTGGCCATTTCCAGAGGTTTGGCCTTTGAGTTTGCATAGTGGGGGTGCGAACTCCCACTATGTAGTAGTCCTCAGATGTCTGCCCATCAGCAGCTCTGCTGAACTTTTATTTGCAGTGGGGCACAGAGTGGAATGCTGTCCCAAGAGATAGGCTGCCACCTTGTCCAGCCATCCCTCTTGGTCCATCCACCACCTTGGTTGAGCAAACAGCCCATTCAGCCCGGCCATTGCAAGCAGGATGGTATAGGACAGTAAGGGCATGGTGGATCCCTAGGCCAGCTAGGAACCCCTGGAACCCTGCAGCCGTAAACTGGGGTCCATTATTTGACCCAGTCAACCCATGAGTTTGAATAGTCACCACAGACCCCAGATAGTGGTCTTGGTAGTGGTGGACTGCATAAGAAGAAATTCTACACACTTAGAATAAGCGTCCACCACCACCAGGAAGCTTTGGCTATGGAAAGGTTCTGCGAAATCCACATGCAGCCTGGACCAGGGACCTCTAGGCAGTTTCTGACTGGTGCAGCAGGGGCAGGCAGGTCGAGATTCCTGGCAGGGGAGGCAGCTAGCTACCCATGTCGTGATAGCCTCATCCATCTTGGGCTACCAAACATAGTTTCGGCTGAGGGCCTTCATGCGAGCTATGCCTCGGTGGCCCAAATGGAGGCGGTCAAGCACCTGGGCTCACAGGCTGGGAGGAATCACCACCCTATCCCCCCAGAGGAGGTACCTGCCCTGGAGCAAGAGTTCCAGTTGCCACAGCTTGTAAGGGCAGAACTTGTCTGAGACCTTTCCTAAGGGCCACCCCCTGTATACCCAGTTAATGACTTGGGAGAGGAGGGTCAGCCTTGGAATGATGGGTGACATCCATAGCAGATGTTGGTAGGTCAAGGTCTTCAACTGACAAGACCTTGAGGCCTGGGGGTGGGTCAGGGCCATCTGAAGGGAGGGGGCAGCAGCTGAGGGCATCACCATGCCACAGCTGCTTTCCAGGCTATATTGCAAGGAGTACTGGTAAACCACCATAAATTCAGTTCACTGAGACATGTACGGTGACAAGATGGGAGGGGTGGGGCAATCACTGGCAGAAGCCCAAGGAGAGGATTGTGGTTGGTAAACAAGGTGAAGTGGCAGCTGTCCAGATATTCATGGAACCTTTTGATCACAGATACTGCTGCCAGAGCTTCTTGTTGATCTGGCTGTAGTTTCTCTCCATTGCAGTGGTGGTGGGAGACTAGCATATGCCAGCTCGTATGAAAGCCGCAAGCTGGCATACGCCACGTGGATCAAAGGGGGTGGGCGTTGGTGGGAACCTAACATATGCCAGCTGGCGACTTCCATGAGGGAAGGCCTTCAGAACTTCCCTTGCAAAAGCTGTGAGCTGGCATATGTCACGTGGCCGAAAGGGGGTGGGTGGCAGCAGCGGCAGAAGGCTATCATACGCCTGCTCATGGCTGAAAGTGGGTGGGCGGTGGTGGCTCCGGGAGGCTAGCATATGCCAACTCATGGCTTTCACGAGGGAAGGCCTTCAAAAGGAGGTGAGTGGCGGTGGCGGCAGGAGGCTAGAGTATGCCATCTTGCGGATGGAAGGGGGTGGCAGTGACGGTGACGCGACATGTCCGAAAGGGGGTTTCCTGTTTTCCCCCCCATTCCCCAGCCTCGCCTGGCTGGCTAAGCCTGCAATGTGGCGGGCCTAGCTGACCCGGTTGCCCTTTGTCCCTTCAGTCCAGCTTACCTGCTGTCTTGTCGCCTGCCTGCTCCCTGCTGCATCTAACGCTTCGGAGAGCTGCTGATTCTGCCTCCTGGTAAGTGACCCATTATTTTTTATGCTTTTAATGTTTTTTTAAAGAATATTTTATTTTTTGTGTATAGAATTTTTAAAAATCATTTTATTTAAAAGTGTTTAGTATAGAATTTTTAAAAAATGGTTTATTTTAGTTTAATGTTGATAGAATCTTTTTTTTTAATTGTCTTAGACTATTTTAAAAAAGATTCTATCACCAATAAATTAAAATAAACCATTTTTAAAAATTCTATACTTGATAGTTTTAAATGTATTGTGTATATAATTTTTTTAATCATTTTATTTCAAAGTATTGAGTACAGAGTTTTTTAAAATGGTTTATTTTAATTTATTGTATGTAGAATATGTTTAACTTGTTTTCTTTTAAATTATTGGGTATGGAATACTTTAAAATGGTTTTATTTTAAATTATTGTGTATAGAATATTTTTAAGTGGTTTTTAAGGATTTTTTTATTATTTATAGAAAATATTTTTAGGGAATTTTTATTTATTTACTGTTTATAGAGTATGTTTATTACAAGAAATGTTATTCCTTTTTGCAAATGTTTTATTTGTGATGCAATATGTTGCTTTTAAGTGTGCAAGTTGGTGCATGGTTTTTGTGTCTCAAAGTGGCTGCTTTTCTACAGCCCGGGCAGGTTGGTGCAAGGCAGCTTTGGCAGATTTTGTGTGTTTCTGTGTGATAACTCGTTGTTTAGGTAATTGTGAGATGATTGCTGGTTCTGTGAGCTTCTTGGCACTGTCCTTTATAATTTCCCACAATGCCTTGATGGTTTTTATTCCAGTGGCTTTGTCTTTCCTGTCCTTAGGGTTAGGGGGGAAAGACTGGTTTCGTCTGCAGTCTTTTGGGGAGAAATTGTTATTTTTTGGTGTTTTCCTGGCACTGTCATAGTTTGTGCATGTGGGTGTGTAATGTCCCACATTTATCTACACATTAATAATGATCAAGTACTAATAATATTTCCTTATACATTTTAGTGACCTTTCCTTACATAATTGGTGTTTTCTTTCATACTTTTAGATTTCTATTTTCTGTTTCTGTTAGTTAGCAATTGATAAAACAAATCTCATGTGAAAAAGTATTCGAAGCCTTCTTGATTTTAATTGTCAATTTAGTCACTCCTGCACATACTAATATTTATTCATTTTCATATCTTTGTTTTTCCACTGTTGTGCAAACACAATTCCAGTAGCTGTTAACATGTGTAAAATTAAATATGTATTGTATTCCCTTTGGAATGCCCAACCAAGTATTACTGGTTTTAAATCCATATCTTGCTTTACCATTGCTTCTTACCATGACACCACTAACTCTTGAATAGCTACTTGGTCTGTCCTAAGTACTGAACCTAATTCATACATTCCTGTTTTTTGAACTGAGAAATAAATTTCAGAAAAAGAAATCTGTATTGCTCTGTGAATCTACCTATGACATTCATTCTTGATCTAACTTCTTAGATGAAAAACTATATCTTTCCTGTTTGTTGGTGGGACATCCTTCCTGAAAAGACTGTACATTGTTGGGTGAAAACAGAGGTCCCTTCTGTTACCTGTTGTAGTCCTCAGTTTACAACCACAATCGAGTCCAATATTGTTTTATTTCTTCTACAGTTAGTATTATTTAACAGGATGAAGAGGCAACAGAGTATGACCATTAGGACAGTTATCTTTCCTTTGTAAGTAGCTGTTTTATTGCTTTGTGTGCTTGTTTCATCCTTAATATAGCAGTGCAAGCAATTAAAATCTTCCTTTCTGTATCTCTTTGTGCAGGCCATTCATTGGAGCAAGGTGGTTAGTGGGTGACTTCAGCAGACAAAAGGACAGTCATCTTCCTTTTCTATTATTTTGTGTGCTGGTTTCATCCTAATGCAGTGCATGAAATGAAAGAGTTCATTTCTGTGTCTCTTCTTTGTGCAGGCCATTCATTTGAGTCAGTGATATTGAAGACTGGCAAGGACAGTCATCTTCCTTCTGTAAGTAGCTATTTTATTGTTTTGTGTACTTATTTTAATCCTTTTTAAGTAGTAAGTACACAAAATAAAACATTTCCTTTTTTATATCTTCTTTTTGTAGATCATTCATTGGGGTAAAGAATTCATTGACATCGTCTTGGCCACTCCCACGCAGTCACATGACTGTTAAGCCATTCCCATCTGATCACATGACTGTCAAGCCACTCCCACCCAGTCACATGGCCAGCAAGCCACTCCCACCTGGCCACATGGCTGGCAAGCCACTCCTACAACGCAGGCCACATCTACAGAAGAGGTTCCCAAAAATTTTGAAACCCACCACTGCCCCCAATCCATATGGAAAGGTGTCACATGTTAACGTCAGTGGCAGCCGGTCACTATATTATACTAGGACAGCCGCTAGTATGGATTTGACAGCTGTGAGCACATGTACTTCATTCATGCCCCAGTGCCAAGGAGCTGCTCTATCAAGCAATCAATGGAGCGGCTTGACTAGTGATGCCTTGTGGGGAATAAAAGTGGTGTAAAAATTTGAAAGGCCAAGGAACGCCTGCAATTCTGCCTTGCAAGTGGAGGTGGGGACATTCTACACAGCCTTGAGTTTTTCATGAGTGGGGTGGAGACCTTGGGTGTCAATGAGGAAGCCCAAGAATTCCACCTGGGACATTCCTAGGACTGGACTGGACTACTGCAACGTGCTCTACATGGGGCAGCCCTTGAAGAGCATTCGGCGACTTCAGCTTGTCCAGAATGCAGCCGCGCGAGCGATCGTGGGTGCACCTCGGTTCACCCACGTAACACCTATCCTCCGCGAGCTGCACTGGCTGCCTATTGGTCTCCGGATACGCTTCAAGGCGCTAGTCGTCACTTATAAAGCCCTTCATGGTATTGGACCTGGGTACTTGAGAGACCGCCTGCTGCCAATTACCTCCACCAGACCGATTAGATCCCACAGACTAGGCCTCCTCCAAATTCCATCCGCTGGCCAGTGTCGACTGGCGACTACCCGGAGGAGAGCCTTCTCTGTGGCTGCTCCGACCCTCTGGAACGAACTCCCCGTGGAGATTCGCACCCTCACCACCCTCCAGGCCTTCCGCAAAGCCCTTAAAACCTGGCTGTTCCGACAGGCCTGGGGCTAAAGAACCGTGCCCCTATCTCGAATGGTATGATTGTTGCACTTTTAAATTATGTATTGTTTTGTGTTGTTTGTCAAATTGTTTGTATCCCCCCTTCCCTTGTTTTGAGTTGTGAGCCGCCCTGAGTCCCCCTCGGGGGAAAAGGGCGGCATACAAATGAAATAAACAGTTAAACAATTAAACAGCATTTGCTGCACTTCAATTTCAATCTTGCATGCCTAAAGCAGGATAGGATGTTCCTTAAAATTTCAATGAGTTCTGATCGACTGCCAGCAGCAATCAGAACATCATTGAAATAAGGAACGACTCCGTGAAGGTGTTGGAGCAAGTGCTCCATGAGGCTCTGAAAAAGGCCTGGAGCCACGGAAATGCTGAATTGCAAATGGCAGCAGTGGAAAACTTCCCGGTGGGTGACAATGGTCTGGGTGGCTTTGGCCTCATCATCCACCGGGAGCTGCTGGTAGGCCTGGACCATATCCAGTTTTGTCAATAAGCTGTCCTGCCCCAAAGAGTGAAGCAAGTGCTGCACAACCAGAACTGGATATGGGTTTGCCTGGAGACCTTGTTTACGTTCAACTTATAGTTGGCACAAATCCTTTCAGCCTTATGGGGACCACAATTGGAGTGGTTGACGGGCTCCAGGACTCCTTAAGCCTAATGGAGGCTACCTGGAGGTCGAGGTTGAGACTGATGGGAGAGCTCTTGTATTTACTAAGGACCCATCGAAGACATTGGCAAACTCCCTGATGATATCTTTGCTGGCAAGTTGGCTCGGCGAATGTGCCACAGGTGGCCCTTCTTCTGGCAGTGGCAATAGACAAATTTTTTAAAAGGCCAATCTGCGTGGGAATGATTTCCCCTGCAGCTGAGGCAGCTGCTCTGAGAGGGTGTTGGTTGACCAGTTGGTCGCTTACTTGACAGTGACCACAGGAGATCCACCTGGACTTCTTCCACAGGGAATGGCTCCTCTAGCAGGGTGATTTCATCAATGAGGCAAGTTTTAGGTGAAGAATTGTAGCACTGCTGGCACTTTTGGAGCTCAGCTGTGGACTGTTCGGACATTTCACCTACCCTGGCCTTGTCCATGGCTGCTTGCAATGTCACTTCCAAGCATGCCAGAAGGCACCACTTCAAATGTCCCTCACTCTGCAGATGAATTGATCCATCAGGGAGTCATCTAAATCTGGGAATTCACACTGAATGGCCGCAGTCCAGAGCGACGCGAGGAATTGACTTACCGATTCCCCTTCCTTCTGCACACATTGCCTAAAAATGTAGCGATGGGCAATGTGTGAGTGAGTGGGTGCATAGTGGTTTTTAAGTTTGGTTAAGTAAGGTGCCCCAACCAAGTGAATGGGGCTGGCGCTGGGGCTGACAGGGCTCGTGCGGTCACAAACATTTCTGGACTGCAGGAGCTGAGGAAAACTCCGGTCTTCCTATCTGCAGGCAGCTCATGGAAGTTGTTTGCTATGAGGAAGCACTCAAAGCACTCAAGGAACCCGTTCCAGGATTCTGCAGTTGACCCAAAAGGGGTGAATTGAGGAAAAGCAGCCCTCTCTTACAGCTGAGAAAAGCTGAGAAGAGTGGTGAACGAAAAAAAATCCTTTACTTCTAATGTTGTCAGCACTTCAGGATTCCACTTTCATCACCAGTATTGAAGATTAGATTGAACATAAGCATCAGAGTCACTGAGGTACTTTAACAGGCTTTATTTAACAGAGAATACAAGCTCAGAACAAGAACAGCAATTTCAGCACTTTGCCCTGCTATTTATACAGAAGCTGTCAAGCAGGGCAGCCAAGAGAATCCCGCTTTCAGCCCAGTGCATCTAAACAAATAGGTGTGAGCCTTTGGTTGCCAGGCTGTCAGTGTAAGTCAAAGACTTATGGCTGGTCATAAGTCGAGGACCTAAGACTCATCATAAATCGAGGACTTGTGACTGGTTGTAAGGCGAGGATATAAGACCAGTCAAAAGTCAAGGACTTCACACTTTCAAGCAGCAGACGGTAGTAGAGACTGGGAGAGGGGGAGGCCACATAGGCCACAGGGAAGCCAAGAGACAGTAGGATGGATTGGGCAGTTGGACCCGGGAAGCTCATCTTCACATCTATCAGCTTGTCTGTGGCTTTTGCAGAGCATTAGGATCACCTGCCTTACCCCTACACATCTCCCTCTGTCTGCTGCTGGTGCCACTTCCTGAAGAAGAGCCTCCTGTGGCTGCCTACCTGCTCTGACTCTTAGCTTTCCCACAGCCCACACAGCTCATCTGAATCCCGTGCCTTCCCCTGCCTTTTCCTCCTGCTGCTGCTTGGACAAGTAATCAACTCACCTGTGCTGTGCCATCAGGCTCTACACCCTTGCCATCTGTGGTGATGGCCATGCCCCCTCCCCCAGGCTGTTGATGATTTTCACTAGGGCTTATTTTTGGGATAGGACATTATTAGGTGCGTGTTTAAAAATCAGGCTATGGTTTGTTTTTGGGATAGGTCTTATTTTTGGGGAAACATAGTTCTTGCTTTAAGGTCATGTTTGTATAACAATATTTAAAAATATTTGCATTTGACCTCATGGTAATAGGCAATTCCCTTTTAAGTGAAAGAGAACTTTTCCTAGGATTTCATTGTAGCTGTTGAGGTAACTACAAGGGAAAAATTTCACCTTGTTGCCAAGAAGTGCAGATATATGTCTTTATATATTCTGGGAAAAAATTGCTAAAGTTTTTGGCTGACTGAAGTACACTATATGAATTTTCCCGCATAAAACTTTCACTTTGAGATTTTATCTCAAAATCTTTTCCTTTATTATATAATGGTTCATTCCATCCCTACTATTCCATTAATAATTTGAAGGTTGCAATTTTCTCTTCTCATAATTATGAAAAAGACTATAATTACTTTGCTATTCCTCAGTCTCTACAATTACTACCCTTTGAAGCATGAGGACTAAGTTATGTAGACATTTAAATATTTTAGAATTTAGAGACAGGGAGAACAATCAGAATGATTGCTCTGATCCATTTGCACTCTAAGATTTGCTACATAAATCTTGTGAAGAACAGAAAGAGACCCAGTTCAAGTTTGTCACATTTTGGGAACTCATGAAAATGAGAGAAACTGTCAACTTGAGATTAATATTTATTACAATGATATTGATTCTTCTCCTACTGCTATTGCCATTTAGAGCTTCCAAGACACAACCAATAAAATGTAGCATCCAAGATCCTATCCCAATCGTTCACAAATATTTCCAGCAAGGTGACCTAGTCATTGGCGACATTATTTCTCTTGTCTTCCCAACTAGAGATGCAGAAAGGTTTGAGCAGGATCCCCATCATTCTCTTATTAGTGAATCTTTGTAAGATACTGTTTTCTTTCCATAGTCTGTATCAATCTAGATCAAATTCTTAAGTATGGTTTTTTATGTGTCATTATTAGCTTTGTGATTAAAAACAATCTTTCCCAGCTATGTTTAAATGGGATGTTTTTTCCAGTTTATAAATTATTTGTACTTAGAAATACACTTTGTACTAAGTTCTCTATAGTCTTCATATACCTTGTTTATACCTTATTTAAGCCAGACAAAATTGTAAATATATGCAATTTGCCACTTTTTGTGATCACATTAAATTGAAACCACCATGTGTGTAAGAAAAAGTGATTAAACTAATTTTACATCATAGTGACACAATGCTAATGTCCATATTACATGCTTGGTAATTATTCTGGTCAGCAACTTCACATAATCAGAATTGATTAGCAATAAAAAAAAATTATTCAGTTAATATGAAAAAGTGATTATCTCTTTGTAAAACATTTTTCTTCAAGGAGCATCATTTGTAGAGAATTTTCTTTGATACAGCATCTAGTTCTCTTTACAGAGTCCTGACTAAGTATTATCAGCATCTCTTGGCCATGATATTTACTATTAAGAAGATCAATGAAGAGCTTCAACTCTTACCTAATATTACCTTGGGCTTCAGAATCTGTGATAGGTATGGTGGCTATCATGCCAAAATGGATTTTTTCTCCAGTCAGAACAGATTCATTCCCAATTACAAGTGTGGTAACTTGAACAAACTTATATCGGTTGTTGGAAATATTGATCCAGGAATCTCTTTGGTAGATATTTTAGACACTTACAAAGTTCCACAGGTAAGATCAATTTGATTTCCCCCCCAGACTGTAGTGGACCTTAATATACAATTAACTTTATGTACATTTCTCCATGGAGCTTGTTTAAGAAAATATATTTAATATATCATGAAATAAAACAAACCGAATTTTATAATGTGTTGTAGCTATTATTGAGTTGCAAAGATTAATCACTGATAATAAGTGTTGCATGAAAGTTGCTAATGTGATGAGAAAAAACCTGCAATATTTCTAAAGTTTAATTATTCATATTTTATTCCATTATTAGATATATTTCCTCCCTTTCATCCAAGTGCTCAAAGAGGCATAAATAGCACTTTCTCCTCCTTCTGACAATCCTCATTTATAGATCACAATTGGGATTAGCAACTGCACTTAAGAGCCTCAGTCACTAATTGAAACAATAACATGACTGTGACAATCTTAAAACGTCATTTTAATTTCCATTATTAAGTGAATCACCATGTGCATAAAGAAAGACTTCACATCACATCAAGATTAATTGTGATTTACCTTCTATGTTCTCCATTAAATCTTCTTACTGGAATCTGGTTGTGAAGCCTTTATAATAGGAATCATGTGGTTTTTGTATGCCTTGATGATCGTAAATGCATACTGGTTGTGAAATGCTCAAATCATTGATTACATGATTATGGACACTGCAACATTCATTAATCCACAGCAAAGTTTTTTTTTCAAAACCAATTTAATGCCAAATAGTAGTTATATGAGACAGTTAGTAAGTGAGAGCTACATTTACATTCTTCTATAACTGTCAGATGCGGTAGGCTTAATTAAGAAAGAGGGACTGGCCCTAAATTAACGTGAGAAATCATGGCTCTTGAACTGGGATCTTCTCACTGTTTATCCAGAGCTTATTCATAATATTGTTTTGAACTTCGATCATCATGATCAAAGTTAAGAAAGAGTAAACCTATCAATATAGGAAGAAGATTGTTGTGAAATATGAACAAGAAAAGAATACATACTGGAAAGATATTCAAACATTAAGTCTTAGTGAACAATATATTTTAATGAATGGAAAAAATATCCTTGAATTTAGAACAATACTAAGTCATTACAGCAGATGCCATGTAAGCAGAATCAGAAGCCTCATTACCATGAATAATATTTCCTCCCCTTTTATGACCCTGTAATCTCTTAATTATGTTTAGAGTCAAGGTAGCTAAATGGAGCTTAGTATTTACAGGCCAGATGCCATTCCTGATGCCTACATGGAGTTTGCAGCAGATATTTTCTCTTTGCACCCTGAGAGAGAAACGTCTGTTGCTACCTAGGATTGAACTTTCAACCTTCTTGGGTGGCAACATCTTCAACACTAGAACACCATGGATGTCAGCTTCTGCTTGCTGGTGCTTCAGCTGCCATGAAACGGGAAGGGGGGGGCGTGTATGTGGGAGGGTTTTAATTGATGTGCTGGAGGACTGCTGGAGGAATGTTCTAGGATGTACCAGTCGTTGGGATTGCGCATGCGTACGTGTTTCCCGCCTGCATCAACGGCCTTCACATTCCATCTTGGCCTGTCTTTTTGAAGTTATCTCACACCTGACATTTGAAGGACTTATGATTGGACTGGAGCTTTGATCCTAAGGGGGGGGAACGGGTTTTGCTATATATCAATTGCTTTCACGCCATATTATTCAGATTTTGCTTCACTACTGCTCGCTTACCATTTGTAATTAGTAAAAGTACTTTGGATTTTCAACTCATGGAGTCTCTTAGTCGTCTTTCCTAATTATGGAATGGAGTGGGGCGTGACAAGAAGCAAAATCTGAAAATATCCCTTTCCAGGAGATTTACGTCTACCGAGAAGGGAAATAATGTCTTCTCCAACTAGAGAGGAGGAGGGCGCAGCTGGAGGGGATTCCAGTGAACTAGGACCTCCCGACCTTTCTTTACACCAGCCCAGCCCGTCTGACCAACCTTTGCACGAAGATTTATTTCAACTGCAAATTTCCAGTCAGCCTGAACCTTCTCCCCCTCCCCGTTGGTCAACTTCAGTGGGGCAAAGAGAAATAGAGACAAGCTGGAATGCTGGGCTCACCCAAAGACCACCTCAACAAACTTCGCTGGAGCCAGGGGCCGTGAGGAAACCTCAGGCGAGTGAGTTCCCTGACTATTGGAGCCAAAGGTACTGTGGGGAAAAAAGAGGGGGCGATGAAGGAGAATGGAGAGGCTATCAGCGCCAGGGGCCCATGAGAAAACCCCAACGGAGTGAATTACCTGATTATTGGGGTCAAACATTTTTGGAAGAGAGAAGGGGGGAGGAGGAAAGAGACTGGAGAAATTGGCAACGTTACCCACGCCAGGATTCTCCCCCACCCCCCCCCTCGGCCCGTGTCACCCCCTGCGGCTAGAGGTTTTGCTGATCAAAGAGGACCTCCCCCCCAACCTCCCCCCCGAAGACATCGGATGGCAAAAATCCCTCCCTTGCCTGTGCGTTTTAATGGGGCTTCTGCTAGCCTCCCCTCCTTTCTTATGCAGGTGTTTAACTACATGGAAATTTATGGCCGGGACTTTGAATCTGACACCTTAAGGGTCAGAATGGTTCTTTTATCTTTGGATGGTGAAGCGGCCACGTGGTCGACTGCTTTGCATATGTCTGGCTCGCCCCTCTTGGGGAATTTCAACCGTTTTATGGATGCTTTCCGCCAACGTTTTGATGACCCATTAACTGAGAAGCGGAACAAGTTGAAATTTTTAACCTTTGACCAAGACGATAGACCTGTCGCCCAATACATCCAGGAATTTCAGTGTCTTTCCCAGTACATGAGAGGCTGGGGGGAGGATGCGCTTCTGGACAGATTTGCTGAAGGGTTGAACGCAGACATTTATCAACAGTGTGTCAATCGTAACCTTCCGAGACGTTTAATCACTTGGTTTGAGCATGCTGCTGACGCCGAGCTTGACTTAATCCGTCTGCGTTATGCCACAGAAGAAAGAAGGAAGCGGAAGGAAAGGGCTGCCAAGTCCCTCCCCCCTCCTGCTACTCAATCGCTTTCCAAACGACGAGGCGACGCGAGGGCGCCCCCTTCTGGCTCCTCCAGACCTTTAACATGTTTCCGCTGTGGCAAGCTTGGGCACACCGCCCCCGACTGTCGGGCTAAATTGCCCCTCTCTGCCCAACACCCTCCCAGACATGAAGAGAAACCTGCAAGAGGCTCTAAAAAGAAAGAGAAGGAAACGGCTTTCGCTGGGGAAACCAACCCCCCTCCTCTTGCCCAGCCATTGAAGGATGACGCGGATGCTAACTCCTCTTCTTCTGATGACTCTGATGACGACACATCACCTCACTGGGTGAGTTCAAACAAGGGGCCCCTTCTACTCCCTATTGAATTAAAAGTTCCTCCTGAGGGGACGCCGGCCACCCTCCTCGCTTTACTTGATTCCGGCTGTTCCCGATCCATGATCAACCCAGCCATGGTAGAAAAATTGGGCATCAAATTGCGCACTTTAAAAACCCCGCTTGTATTTTGCCAGATAGATGGATCGGTAGCGGGGGGGGGGGGCGCCCATTTTTTTACTGAGCCTTTGGAAATGACAATGGGTACCCACACTGAATTAATCTCTTTTGTGGTCGCGCCTGGCATGGACAGGCCACTTATTTTGGGCATCCCATGGCTCCGGAAGTGGAACCCTCACATAAATTGGCGGACAGGCCGCTTGCGTATTCGCTCGAAAGTGCCTCCAGTGGGGGAGGGCGCTCCAAACCAACCTAACGTCACTAGCGTTCCTGAAGTAGCCGCTAGAGGGCAGGAAAGGATTGCAGGAGAAGAGAAAATCCCGAAAGAATATTTGGATCTTAAGGAAGTCTTCAGCGAGCAATCTTCGGACATTCTACCCCCCCACAGGCCTACTGATTGCTCCATTGACATTTTGCCCGGGGTCAAACTCCCAAAACCCCGCATTTACTCCATGTCACCCAGGGAAATGGAGGAGATGCGTTCTTTCATTGACAAAAATTTGAAACGTGGTTTCATTGAACCGGCCCGACCCAAGGTGGCGGCCCCTGTGCTGTTTCGTGAGAAGAAAGATGGGTCTCTTCGTTTATGTTGTGACTTTCGCAACCTTAACGCAATCTGTACTCAGAACCTCTACCCACTCCCCTTGATGAAGGACTTGTTGGCGCAACTGGGGAAGGGCCGCATCTTCACAAAATTGGACCTGCGAGAAGCTTACTATAGAGTACGCATTAAGGAAGGGGACGAATGGAAGACCGCATTCAACTGCCCTCTTGGTTGTTTCCAGTTTCGGGTTATGCCTTTTGGCCTACAGGGGGCTCCTGCTGTGTTCATGCAATTTATTAATGAGATCCTACACGATCATCTCTATAAGGGCGTTATCGTATATCTGGACGATATCCTCATTTATACCCGCTCTTACGACCACCACGTCAATCTGGTGCGCACTGTTTTGAAAAAACTCCGTGCTGCCAACCTGTATGCAAAATTATCTAAGTGCGAGTTTCACCAAACTACTATTGACTATCTGGGCTACCGTATCTCCCCTGATGGCGTTGAAATGGACCCTGAAAAAGTGAAGGCGGTCACTGAATGGGACGCGCCCAAAACTCGTAAACAATTGCAAAAATTTTTGGGTTTCGCTAACTTCTACCGTCAGTTTATTCCCTCTTTTGCCAACATTGCTCTCCCTATTACTAATTTGCTCAAAACTAAAGGCGACCCGAAGCCTAAACCCAATAAGCCTTTGGACTGGACCATGGAATGCCAGGCGGCATTCGAAAAGCTTAAACGCCTTTTTGCCGCTGAACCAGTTCTTAAGCATCCTGATCTCAACCAGCCGTTCGTCGTCCAGGCTGATGCCAGTGATGTCGCCGTTGGGGCCGTTCTGCTACAAGCCAATGACCAAGGTAACTTGCAACCTTGCGCGTACACCTCACGTAAACTCACTGACACGGAGCGGCGCTGGGCGGTTTGGGAGAAAGAGGCTTTTGCGGTCCGTTGGGCCCTCGCTACTTGGCGCCATTTCCTTGAAGGCTCTAAACACCCATTTGAAGTGTGGACTGACCACAAGAACTTGGAAGCGTTGCGCACACCTCGCCGTCTCTCCCCAAAGCAGATGCGTTGGGCCCAATATTTTAACCGTTTCAATTTCACTCTCAAGTATATCCCGGGCGGAAAGAACTTCATGGCCGATGCTTTGTCCCGGTTACCTCAGTATAATTGTTCCAAACTGAGTATCGTCCAACCGCTCTTGGCAGCTCCGGTTCTCACGCGTCAACAAACCAAAGCTCAAAAGGACATGCCTCACGATCTGCTTTCTGACCTCAAAGCGGCTCTTCCTCAAGACGACTGGTTCCTGAACCATCGGGACGAGTGCACCATGAGGGACGGTCTACCGTGGATTGGGGCTAAATTATACATCCCCGCTTCCCTACGACTTGTTGTCCTTCGTCGCGCTCATGACTCCAGGATGGCGGGCCATTTTGGGTTTGTAAAAACTTTGCACCTCGTAAAGAGACAATTCTGGTGGCCCTCTTTAAAAAAGGACATTGAACTTTATGTCTCCAGTTGCCCGGTTTGCGCCACCGCCAAGAAGCCGCCGGGGAAACCACAGGGACTTCTGCAGTCCGTCGCCCGCCCGGTTGCCCCTTGGAAGGAGATTTCTATGGACTTTATTGTGGAACTTCCCGAGAGCCAGGGTCACACCGTCATCTGGGTGGTCACTGATTTGTTCTCCAAGCAAGTTCATTTCGTGCCCTGCCACAAGATTCCTTCCGCCAAGGCGTTGGCTAAACTATTCCTTTCCCACATCTACCGGTTACATGGGGTTCCCGACCGTATTATCTCCGATCGTGGAGTCCAATTCACATCTAAATTTTGGAAGGAGTTCCTCACACGCATTGGCTCCGCCCAGGGCCTTAGCTCCGCCTACCATCCTCAGACTAATGGCGGCTGTGAACGTACTAATTCCGTCCTTGAACAATATTTACGTTGTTTCATCAATTATCAACAGGACGATTGGGTGGACTTGTTACCACATGCTGAAGTAGCCTATAACAATTCGGTTCACTCCAGCACGGGCTTCACCCCTTTCCGGGTCGTTTACGGCCAGGATTTTGTTCCTATTCCCGAACTGCCTACGGCCCCGCCTCAGGTTCCTTCCGTTGCTGACTGGAGTGAACGTCTCAGTCGCCTTTGGCCCCTGACTCTTTCCACCTTGGACGCGGCCCATAAGGCTCATAAGAAGCAGGCTGATAAGAAACGCTCTCAGCCCTATGAGTACCACGTTGGAGATTTAGTGTATTTGTCCACGAAATTCTTGCATACTACACAAAAGTCGAAGAAATTGGGTCCCAAGTATGTTGGCCCTTTCCCAATTGTGAAAGTTATCAATCCAGTTTCTGTTCGTTTGCAATTGCCCAAACATCTCAACCGTATCCATCCGGTATTCCATATCAACCTCATCAAACCGGTTCGGGTGTCCGACCTACGGCCCACTGATGACCCTCCACCTGCTCCGTTACTTATTGATGGGGAACGTCATTTTGAAGTCCGTGACATTCTGGATTCCCGTCGATACCGTAATCGCATCCAATACCTTGTAGCTTGGAAACATTTTCCCCCCTCCCACACGGAATGGGTTGATAGGTCCCACGTTCGTGCTCCCCGCTTGCTACAGAAATTTTATGCTTCTTATCCCGACAAGCCCTGACTTTTCTCCTTTCCCTCTTTTGTTTGTTTGTTCTTTGTCTGTTTTGTTTGTTTTTTCTTCCAGGCCTGACAGCCTTTTTTCCGGGGAACGGCCGGATGTCAGCTTCTGCTTGCTGGTGCTT
Source organism: Thamnophis elegans (assembly GCF_009769535.1). Taxonomy (NCBI): domain Eukaryota; kingdom Metazoa; phylum Chordata; class Lepidosauria; order Squamata; family Natricidae; genus Thamnophis; species Thamnophis elegans. The sequence goes on from NC_045558.1 coordinate 113,942,811, forward strand.
CAGCTGCCATGAAACGGGAAGGGGGGGGCGTGTATGTGGGAGGGTTTTAATTGATGTGCTGGAGGACTGCTGGAGGAATGTTCTAGGATGTACCAGTCGTTGGGATTGCGCATGCGTACGTGTTTCCCGCCTGCATCAACGGCCTTCACATTCCATCTTGGCCTGTCTTTTTGAAGTTATCTCACACCTGACATTTGAAGGACTTATGATTGGACTGGAGCTTTGATCCTAAGGGGGGGGAACGGGTTTTGCTATATATCAATTGCTTTCGCGCCATATTATTCAGATTTTGCTTCACTACTGCTCGCTTACCATTTGTAATTAGTAAAAGTACTTTGGATTTTCAACTCATGGAGTCTCTTAGTCGTCTTTCCTAATTATGGAATGGAGTGGGGCGTGACAATGCCACTTATTATCATTAGCAATGCAGAACAAAAATGCTTCCTGGCCCTAATAAGTTCCCATTGATGTCTCGCCTCTTTTCCTCAATATCTTAACTTAAACTGAACAGATACTTGGACAATTTACAGGACTACCCTTTGAGATACAGCTGGCTGAGTTAACATTCTCCATCAAGAAGTACATAAGAAATAGAAGTTCATATCAGTCTGAAATAGGGTAAAGCAAATTTAGGTTTGAATTTTTTTTAGAAATGGAGTTCGAAAACTAAAAATAAGAGAGACATTTCTTAGTGTATTATTTAATATATGTACAAAAACCTCTCATGGAATTTTGTAATTTCTTACTTGTTATTGCATTATTTATTATTTCATTTTATATACCAAGATATTATGTTGCCAGAAGTCCTTTGAACCTGGGGCAAGCTAACTGGGAGGGAAGGAAGGAAGGAAGGAAGGAAGGACATATATAACAATAGGACAAACCAAGGATTCAGATATCAGGCTCTTTATCAAAGTTAATTCAGTGCTCCTGAATTCAGATAATCGTAATATTGTAGATTTTGAAGGGAACATAAGGATTCTTTAGTCCCACAATAGTATCCTAAGTAACTAAGCCATGCTGGCATAGTGGTTAGACTGCAGTATTGCAGGCTAACTTTGCCCACTGTCTGGAGTTTGATCCTAACTGGTTTAAGATTGACCCAACTTTCCATCCTTCTGATTCTGAGTCAGACTCAGATTATTGACAGCAATATACTGACTCTCTAAACTTCTTAGAGAGTGCTGTAAAGCACCGTGAAATGGTATGTTAGTCTAAGTGCTATTGCCATTGTTATTACTAAATTGGTAGATATGTTGACATATTTCAAAACTTTTAATTTAGAGTGGATACACATTTTCTTTTCTCAATCATATTTTCACTATGTTTTTCTGTTATTTCTATGTTCTTTCCTTATTTTTATTTCCATAGTTTTCAACAAGGTCTTCTCCTAATGAAAGTCCTTTCTACTACCACATGGTTCCAGGTGAACAACTTTATTACAAGGGAATTATTCAACTACTTTTACACTTCAGGTGGACTTGGGTTGGAATTCTTGTGAAAGGACTTGGTGGAAAAACTTTTGAGTACCTAATATTTTCAATATTTGCAGTCCATAGAATCTGTATTGCTTTCTTGGAACAATTCAAACCAGTATATTTCACAAATTATGTTGCTAGTTTGAAATTGCTACTAAAAACATTTCATCTTCTTGTTAGCAGCAAAGCCAAAGCTGTCATAATCAATGATAATGATCTTGCAAATTTACGATGGTTGTTATATCTACCTGAAATGGAAATGGCTTCTATCAAGCCTAAAGGTAAAGTGTGGATCATGGCTTCCCAAATGGGTCTTGCATCATACTTTTATCAGAAAAGCTGGGATATCCAAGTCCTTCATGGTGCTCTAAGCTTTGCACCTTACTCAAATGAAGTTGCAGGATTCCAACATTTTATCCAGACAAGAAACCATTTCTCAGCAAAAGAAGATGGTTTCCTGAAGGAAGTATGGGAGCATGCATTTGGTTGTGTGTTTCCAAATCCACCTGTGAATGAGGAAATGGAAGATGTCTGTACAGGGAAGGAGAAACTGGAGACTCTTCCTGGAACTTTTTTTGAAATGAAAATGACCAGTCATAGTTACAGTATATACAATGCTGTGTACACTGTGGCACATGCTTTGCATGCCATGAAGTTGGACCAGCAATACTGGCCAAAGTTGAGTGACAAAAAGTTTGGTCTTCAGGATCTCCAGCCATGGCAGGTAATTTTTATGAATAATCAAATATATTGGTAATCAAATTTGAATTGCACTGATTTTCTGGCATCTCACAGTCTTTTGGCCACAAAGAGCAGTGAGATGTCGATAGTTAGTAATGCCTTCTAGGTTTGCTCTTTATCATTTTCTCTTTTTTTGTGTGAAATTAATTATCTCAAGTTTCTTTGTACTTCAATTTTTCCCAGCTCACTTACTTTCGATCTCTCTTCCTGATAGCTGTAACAGTTATATATGCTTTACCTGTCCCTTTCCCACATATGTGATATATATTTCCTGTAATATGTCATTGAAGATTCTCAGTCATCTAGGTAAAATTGTCTGGAAGTTGAGTCATGGTAGAGGCTTCAGACACAACCTGTCTTCCATTTGTTAGGCTGTTCTTTCATCAGCCCCCAGGAAAATTAAAGACCACTTCAAAAGTCTACAAAGGTGGCAACACTTAACATAAGGAAAGAGACATTCACATTCCAATGACTTTTTGTCTACTCACCTACAGAGCCTATTAAGATTAAGTGAGAAATAAAACCACTCTGGAGAACATGTATTGGATTCCCCCAACCAACTCATACTGAAGAAGCTACTTAGATAAGCATTTTGAACCAAATGGAAAAGATAATGACTCTATTTTCTATAAGAAGCTTTAATACATTTAGAGTCACAAGAACTGTTTGTTCAAGTTGACCGCCCCTTTTAAGCAACATCCTCAAAAGCATTTTAGTCAATAAAGGTATGGGCCTGAAATAGTGAATACTTTAATATACCTAGGAGCTGGAAGAAGTTTCTAATTGATTTTTTAAGATGAAAATATTTCCAAAGCCACCAGCCATTGCCTTTGTGCTTGAAAAGGAAAGAATAATGAATGCAGAGTGGAGTCAAATAACTGTGGACACACTACAAATGACTGTGCAGCAGAAATTATGTGCCTGTGGTTTCATGACATATCTAGAAGTGAGAGATGCAGAACTTTTGTACATTGTCTTCAGAAGACAATGGAAGAGAAGATAGCAGAAACTAACCAGCTTCCATCCAAATTGTATTTCTTTCCTGCATACATGGAAAGATAAGCAGAAAATAGAATAGGAAATAATAAAATATAGTGAAGAGTAAACTGTTGTGCCTTATACTGAGAATAACACCAAGAAGCAACAACTGTTACTATACACATAGTAACCATGGCTTGTTTTTGAATGTTGGTTTCTTATTCAGCTTCACTTCTTTTTGAAAAGAGTTTCATTTAACAATAGCATTGGGAATGAAATTTCCTTTGACCAGAATGGCAAACTTATTACAGGATTAGAGATTGAGAACTGGATCACATTCCACAACCAGTCTTTCCATCGAGTGAAAGTTGGAAAGCTGGATCCCTGGGCTGTTGAAGATAAAATGTTCACCATTCATGAGGAAGCCATCACCTGGTCCAGCACTTTCAGCCAAGTAAGTTCTTGATGTAGGTGATATTGTTTAAATGTTTGGGATAATTTCCTAAAACTAATTCTATGTAATTAAAGATAGAAAGAATTGTCCACATTAAAAATTAAATTTTCTGAACAGCAGTTATATCTAAACATCCCAAATATTAGTATAGATTTTCATGCCCTATCTTGCTGTCAGATTTTTAAAAAACAAAGGAGATATATAAAGTTCTTACACCAACATAATTGTAATGGATAAGGGCCAGTTTGTTGCTGTGGTTAAGCTGTAAACCCAGAGTGTAACCTTAGCAATTACTTTCACTTTCACTTTCTCTGGGTCCTAGGAAAAAGGCTATGGCAAAATATTTCCAAAAATATTTGCAACAGAACTTCAGGGACTAGTCTCAGCAGCTATTGGGATTCTCTGATTAGAAGTCACAGTGTCTCACTTTAAGAGTGATTAGAAAGCGCACTCTCTCACAGATAAATATACATACATTTTCTACAAACAGTACATTTGACTTCTAAGTTTATGCATCTACTATGCATTACAAATAAACAATATTATCTTCTCATCCTTATGGGTAGCATTTGTCTTCCTCAAACTTGAATTATCTACTAAATGTTGGGAGTCTGAGGGTTCTACACTGTATATTAGCTGATCTTAACACTGTACTCTTTTAGAAAGAGAATTGATATTAAAAAGAGATTTGATATTGTTCTTGGGTTCTGTTGGAGCTATTCTTCCACCTCTTGCTGGGCATTCCTGCCACCACTGGGCCACTTTGGCTTTTATTTGTACATCCTCTTGAGTTCTTTCTTTAAGCCCTGGTACTTCTCCAGAATCTCATAGTCCTTTTTAACTAATGTTTCTGTCACTTAAAACTGCTATATCTATCACCACTACTATCTTCTGATTCCTGGAGATACTTCACACACACACACACACACACACAAACACACACACGGGGAGAGAGAGGGGAGAAGGGAGGGAGGGAGGGAGGGAGGGAGAGAGAGAGAGAGAGAGAGAGAGAGAGAGAGAGAAAGAGAGAGAGAGAATCTACTTCAGAAATTGGAGTCACTCAAAACTTAATAAGAACAAAGCAAGCTTTTAAGCTTTTCTTTTTAATATGCACGTGGAATAAAAATTAACAAAGATTTTTAACATATACAGTACATGAAATATTGTTTTTTATTTCTCCAACTTTGTTTTATTCTTAAGTTGTGAATGAGTCCAATTTCTGAAATATATTCATGCATCATAATTAACCCTTCTTATTTTTTTAACATCTAATAATATATCAAAGTTTCAAAATGCTTCATCTATTCAATTTTTTGAATACTATTTCTAGAGTTATTATATGAAGTTGAAATTTTAATCCATTTATGGGGAATGGAGTTTGTATGTACATTTATGTTACATGATATAGATTGTTAAAACAACTAAAAAGTGGAAAAAGTTAGGAAATGTTTGTTCACTGCTTTTTGGAATATGTTTTATTAGCAGAATAATAGAATAGAAAGAATTCTTTATTGGCCGAGTGTGATTAGACACACAAGTAATTTGTTTCCAGTGAGTAAGCTCTCAAAGTATATACAACAATAGCGATAAGAAACAAAGTTATAGTCATAAGAAGAGAAGGAGATAAGATGAGAATAATGATGGTAGTACCACTTTTTTAGATAGTTTGACAGTGTTGTAGGATTAGTTGTTTAGCAGAGGGATGGCATGGGGGGGAGGGAAATGTCCTTGTGTCTAGTTGTTCTGATGTGCAGTGCCCTGTAGCAACATTTTGAGGGTAGAAGTTGAACCTGTTTGTGCAGGCTATGAGAGACCTCTGGAGACATTTTCACAGGCCTCTACTAGTTCATGCAGTATACAGGTCCTTAACAGAAGGCAACCTGGTAGCAATTGCTTTTTCAGCAGTTCTAATTATGCACTGAAGTCATTGTGGTCTTGATTGGTTGCACAACCAAGCCAGACAGTTATAGAGGTGCAAATGACCAACTCAATAATTCCTCTGTAGCACTGTGTCAATTTTGTCATTTAAAAAAACATCAAAAAGGTTTATTCTTCTTTATTTTTTAATTATTATTTTTTGCATTATACATTAGATACTTTATTCATTAAACATGAAACTCAGTCAATTGAACATTCAAAAATGCATCACATATACCATTGACTGGTGCTAATGATTGATACAGATTGCTGCCAGCATCTTAAGTATTAACCAAGTACATTCAAAAGAGGTACAATGTTCTGAATAGTGCAGTTTTTTGCAGTTCTGCTGATTATTGCAGAAAGCTGCAATTTCTTGATGTATTTTATAAAATTCTTGGACATGGTATCAAGTGCCCCAATGACAATGGTATCACTGTTTTATTATTATTATTCGCAACAACAGAATTGTATCAGAGTGGCCAGTTGTTTCGCTGGATTTGGCATTGATTACTAGTCGGGCCACACCCAGGGACCTAGGACGTCGTAATGTATTTTTGTAATATGCGTGCAGATCCAAGCAGTGCGGCCTTTTGCATTTGACTGAAAAAGTCACCAAAAATCAGATCTTGTGGGATTTTTGCATACAAACGGACAAAATACTGGCACATAATACACCAGACATCACACTGGTTGAGAAAAACAAGGTTACAATCATAGACATTGCAATACCAGGTGATAGCAGGGTTGATGAGAAGGAATATGAAAAAATCGCGAAATACCAGGACTTAAAAATCGAAATTCAATGATTATGGCACAAACCAGCAGTGCTAATTCCAGTGGTAACCAGCACACTGGGTGCTATTTCAAAAGCACTGGAATTACATTTAAAACAGTTAAAAATGGACAAAATCACCATCAGTCAAATGCAAAAAGCCACACTGCTTGGATCTGCACACATATTATGAAAATACGTTATGACATCCTAGGCCCCTGGGTGGGGCCCGACTAGTAATCAATGCCAAATCCAGCAAAACAAGTGGCTGCTGTGATACAATTGTGTTGTTGCAATAATAATAATAATAATAATAATAATAATAATAATAATAATAATACTCCGCCATTGCCGGTCCCAAGCCCGGATGAGAAAGGAGGAAGGTTGGGATCAGGTTGGCATCTGGTCCCGTAAAAAAACCCCCGCCAACCCATACAATATGGTGAAAAAAACAAATAAGAATTCCATACCGCATCGGTCGTCGCGCGGGTTAACAAGGGCCGCGGCGGATGTTGGGGTCCCTGGACATCCGTCGACAAGTGGGCTACAAGTGGACCAGCCAACAAAACGACAAAAATATAGTGCAGATGAAAACCGTGCCATAATGGCCTGTTACTACAACTCAGAGCCAGAAAAAAGAGGATATTTAAAGCGAATGTATGAATTATGGAAACAACAATATCCAGATTCAAATGTTAGTGAACAATGACTAGCAGATCAAAGGCGATTTATTATACGGAATAAAGTGTTTAGTGAAGTTGAACATGAGGAAATTCAGGCAAATTGCAAAACCCAAAAAACAATATCACAAGCGGAAAGAACTGATATTCAAGACACAACTAAAGACATTATAGTAGAACTCCCAGAAGAAGCTCTCGGTGAGGAAATAACATCACCACCACTAGAACCAGTTATCACTGAACCAACTGATGAACTAACTCAAAAACAAAAAGAATTGAAGGATAAGATCATGGAGCATTTTCTGCTTAATGAGGAAAGGCAACGTTTACCATCACTAAAAACTGTGCCTAAGAAAATTTTGGCCCCTATCATGAAAATGGTTAATGCAGTGTTTTCAACAATTGAACCGGGATCCATCTTGGAAACAAACCAGTTAATGTACAGCGCAGCTGTAATAGTCACTAATGAACTAGGCATTAAAATTAAAGTACCTAGTCATACAACAGAAAAAGCATCAAAGCCAAAGTGGAAAATCCGTTTAGAACAAAAAATCAAAAAATTAAGGGCAGATGCTAGTAACTTAAAGAACATGCATGAGCAACGGCTTAAAAACAACAAAATCATAGATAGGCTAATCAGGAGATATAGATTGGATACAAGAAACATCAATGAAGCTGTAGGGATTGTAAAACAGCAGATAACAGCAACAGCTAGAAAAATTGAAAGATATGAGGCACGAATCATCCAATATAAACAAAATCAACAATTTCGATCAGACCAACGGCATTTTTATCAAAGTCTTAATGTAAATGGTGACACCAAAAGTGAAAAACCAGAAAAACAGGCCACAGTTGAATTCTGGAAAGAATTGTGGGAAAATGCAAAGGACTACAACAAGGAAGCAAAGTGGATACATGACTTTGAGAAAAGCATTGGCAACAAACAAATGCAAGTATTAGAAATAACATCTGAGATGGTCAAAAATCGAGTTAAAAAGGTAAAGAATTGGACATCACCTGGAAAGGACCAATTACATGGTTTCTGGCTCAAATATCTGACCAGTTTACATGAAATATTGGCCAGGCAACTGAATGAAATTTTACAAAAGGGCCAAATTGATGAATGGTTGACAACTGGAAAAACATACTTGATTCAGAAAGATCCAACTAAAGGAACAACACCTGAAAACTATAGACCAATAACATGCTTGCCAACAACCTTCAAATTACTCACAGGCATTATTGCAGATAACATGATGGATTATTTGGAAACAAACAACATCTTGCCAGTAGAGCAAAAAGGCAACAAAAGAAGGAGCAGGGGCACAAAAGATCAGCTTCTAATTGATAAAATGATATTAGAAAATTGTAAGAACAGAAAAAAGAACTTGAATATGGTCTGGATTGATTACAAAAAGGCATTTGACTCACTGCCACATAGTTGGATCATAAAATGCTTAGAAACAACTGGCATTAGCAAAAATATTACATCCTTTACTGAAAAGGCAATGAAACAATGGAGAACTGAGTTGGCAGTAGGGAATGAGAGCTACGGAATGGTTAATATCAAGCGAGGAATTTTCCAGGGTGATTCACTTTCACCTCTTCTCTTCATCATCGCAATGATCCCACTATCAGTAATCTTAAAAAAAATGAAATTAGGCTACCAAACAGCCAAAAAAGCTGAAAAAATTTCGCATTTACTATATATGGATGATTTGAAACTCTATGGAAAGTCAGAAATAGAAATCCAATCATTGACAAATACAGTCCGAGTATTCAGCACCGATATTTCAATGCAGTTTGGCATGGAAAAATGTGCCACTGTATCCATAAAAAGGGGCAAAATCACTGCATCTGAGGGAATTGAAATGCCCAATGGCCAACTAATTAAATGCAAAGAAAATGAAGCCTACAAATACTTAGGCATTCTGCAGTTGGATAACATCAAGCATGGAGAAGTAAAAACTATTGTCAGACGAGAGTACACCAACAGAGTTAGGAAAATTTTGAAATCTAAATTGAATGGTGGAAATACAATCAAGGCCATAAATACCTGGGCAATACCAGTTATAAGATACACAGCTGGCATAGTTAACTGGACACAAGCTGATTTGGACCTTTTGGACCGAAAAACCAGGAAACTAATGACAATGCACTACAGTTTACATCCACGTGGTGATACTGATAGACTATATCTGCCCCGAAAATCAGGTGGCAGAGGATTATTACAAGTGAAGCAAACAGTTGAAGAAGAAAAACATGCACTGGCTGATTATTTAAAAGAAAGTCAAGAACATCTATTAATCGAAGTAAAGAACAAAAATCTACTGAAGGCCCAACAGACAAAACAAGAATACAGAAAAGATGTGATAAAATCAAGAATGGAGAGTTGGCAGAACAAAGCACTGCATGGTCAATTTCTGGAAAAAATAAAAGATAAAGTGGACAGGGAACAAACTTGGTTATGGTTAAAAACAGGTACATTAAAGAAAGAAACAGAGTCACTAATCCTGGCTGCGCAAGAACAAGCTTTCCGCACAAATGCCATTAAGGCCAAAATCGAAAAATCCTCTGATGATGCCAAATGCAGACTTTGCAAAGAAGCTGACGAAACTGTTGATCACATACTCAGCTGCTGTAAAAAAATCGCGCAGACTGATTATAAATTGCGGCACAATTCAGTAGCACAAATGATCCATTGGAATTTGTGCAAAAATTATAATATTAAAACAGCAACAAACTGGTGGGAACATCAGCCTGAAAGAGTCACAGAAAATCAGATGGTCAAGATCTTGTGGGATTTCCGTATACAAACCGACAAAATACTGGCGCATAATACACCAGACATCACACTGGTTGAGAAAAATAGAGTCACAATCATAGACATCGCAATACCAGGTGATAGCAGGGTCGTCGAGAAGGAACATGAAAAAATCGCAAGATACCAGGACTTAAAAATCGAAATTCAACGACTATGGCACAAACCAGCAGTGGTAATTCCAGTGGTAATTGGCACACTGGGTGCTATTCCAAAAGCACTGGAATTACATTTAAAACAGTTAAAAATTGACAAAATCACCATCAGTCAAATGCAAAAAGCCACACTGCTTGGATCTGCACGCATATTACGAAAATACGTTACGACGTCCTAGGCCCCTGGGTGGGGCCCGACTAGTAACCAATGCCAAATCCGGCGAAACAACTGGCCGCTGTGATACAATTGTATAATAATAATATCTATATGTGGATGCTTCCTAGTGTCTTGAAAAGTGAATAACGTTCTACTGAAAAAAATCACCCCTTAGAAATGACCTGAGTATAAAGTATTTCCTAGTATAGAAGGAACAAATTTACCTATATACTTGGTAGAATTGAAAAAAATAAAATAGCAGTAGACTTATATACCGCTTCATAGGCCTTTCAGGCCTCTCTAAGCGGTTTACAGAGAGTCAGCATATTGCCCCCAACAATCTGTGTCCTCATTTTACCCACCTCGGAAGGATGGAAGGCTGAGTCAACCCTGAGCCGGTGAGATTTGAACTGCTGACCTGCTGATCTAGCAGTAGCCTGCAGTGCTGTATTTAACCACTGCGCCACCTTGGCTCAATTCACTCTTGAACAATTTTAATGATGAGGTTGAAGAGTAAAACAATTCAAATCCTTAAATTAGCACTCTTTATTTTCAGAATTTGAGTCAGTCATGATTTTTCCATTTTTTCCCAACTGCATGAGTGATTGTTTTTCTTTTTTCATATATTGGGCAGACCATACCTGATTCGGTGTGTACTGAGAGTTGTCTCCCTGGTTATTTCAAGAAAAAGCAGGAGGAGAAGCCATTTTGTTGCTATGATTGCCTTCCATGTCCTAAAGAGAAAATGTCAAGCCAGAAGGGTAAGAGATAATGTAAACCAAATTGACTTGTAATTCTGCAGATCATCCAAGGCAGATCTATGAACAAAAGTGTTGTGGCCCAGCAGGAGCCATTGGAGCTACCGATGGACTCCGATAGCGAGGAACCTTATGAGTCTGCTATGAAAGATGTGGAGGACTCTGGGCAGGGTTTAGACTGAGAGCAGGGACCAGAAAGGCTGGTTGGCCACCAGGAGGCACCTGAGACATGGAGCAGTGGGGAAGATCAAAGGGAGTTTGTCCTGTTGCCAGGCAACAAAAGGTGGAGAAACGAGGCAGCAGTTACAGAGACAGACTCATAAGAGATAATCAAACCCAGGTTGTTGTGGCTTGGCCCCTCCCAAGAGAGTATATAAGAAGAGACTTTGGGAAGTGTCCTTTTGCAAGACACAACAATTCGTAGTAATCTGGAGAACTCCTCGTCTGGTCTGTTTTGTGTTCCTGTGTCTGTTGGAATCTGGGTTGCCAGTGAGTCGTTTGTGGGCTTTCAGTATTATAATTGCTGTAAATAAAGAGTGGCAAACAGCTAAACCTTTGTCTTTGTTCATTACCGGACAGAGGGGGTGGGCAGAACACATAAGTATGAGGTTTGAATTATAGTTTATCAATTAATAGATTTCCCCTTTGCATAAAGAAAGATTCCCCAACCAATTGAAAGGAAAGCTTCAGGCAGAGTTAAGAGTTTAAACCTGGTGGCATGAACTGGGCAGTCTTCATCTGAACTGAGTACCTAAATGACTTAGCATATACAACAATAACATTTAGACTTATATGCCGCTTCACACCACTATTTTTGTAAAACGTTTTCTATTTTTCCTTTCAAATTCACTCTTAGATGTACATTCTTATAATTGTTATTTAATATCTGTCAATTCATATCATTTCCCCCTGTATATTTACATTTTATTTTTTCTTATTTCCCCTATTATATATTAATCATGTGTCATCTGAGATACTTATTTCATCCTTTGTTCTTTTCTTTCTATTTATATCTTTTTTCAAGCCAATCATAAAATCATCCCAATGTCCTGTAGTACACTAATTCCTCTTTGTCCTTTGTTCTTAATGTCAACCTGTTCATTTCTGTGCAATCTAATATCTTTATTACTTCCCATTCCGATGAGATTTTTGTCTGCTTTCTAGTTTTTTATGAATCTAATTCTGTCTGCTGTTATTATTTGTACAATCAAATATGAATCTTCTTTACTGTATTTCTCTGGTAGAATACTCAATAAGAATATCTCTGGCTTAAACTCTACGGGTTTATGTATCATTTTCTCTAACCATGTTTGTATTTTTAACCCAATAGCTTTTTGCATCCCTACACGTCCGCCACATATAATAGTATGTTCCTGGCAATTGGTGACATTTCCAACATTTAACTGATTTATCCTTAAACATTTTTGCTAATCTTTCAGGTGTCATGTGCCATCTATAAACATTTTATATAAATTCTCTTTATATGCTGCCACCATTGTCAGATTATAATTCCTTTCCCAAAGCTGTTGCTATTTTTCTAGTTCTATTGTATATCCAAAGTTTTCTGCCCATTTTATCATTGTTTCTTTGACCTCTTCTTCTTCTAGGTATATTCTAAGTAAATAACTGTACAATTTTTTTATCATTTTTTCATCTGTTCCTATGTAATTCTGAGTTTTCCATATTACAACCATACTCTTTCACATCTTTTTTCATATCTTGTTTGTATTTGCATTTGGTTAAACCATCTTATATCAATCCCTTGTTCTAATTCTCTTCTGTTTTAGTTTTCTCTGCACTGTTAAATATCTTTGTATCTTATAACCTTTTTATACTACTATGAAATGTAGTATGTGCCCAAGCCTCTACTGTTGAAAGCCACATTGGTATTTCCATATGGTGTTTTTCTTTTACTTTTTCCTATACTGCGTATAAATCATTTCTTACATAGTGTCTCTGAAAGTAACCATGTATTCTATTTTTCCTATATCACAAAAATTTGTGCCAATCCAGTTGCATATTGGTTGTTCCTCCAAGGATAGTAACCTTGCATTTCTTAGTAATATCCATTCTTTTATCCATGTTAGAGCTGCCACTTGATAGTATAATTCACAGTTCAGTACACCAAATCCACCTCTAGAATTCTAGAATCTTGTAGCATTCTTATATTAATTTTCACTTTCTTTCCTTGCCAATCATATTTTCTTATTATTTTATTTAATTTTTTGAAGTATTTTTTTCAAGTTTTATCAGTATTGTTTGGAATAAAAATAATATTCTTGGTAGTATATTCATCTTAATTATTGCTATTCTACCCATTAGAGATAGCTCTAAATTTTTCCATTTCTTTATATCCATTTCAATTTGGTTTCTTAGTTTATAATAATTATCTTCCTTAATAGTTACACATCTCGAGGTCAACTGTATTCCCAAATATTTCACTTTTTTTACTATTTGAATATCTAATTTCTCCATTATTTTGTTTTTCTGTTATATTTTTCGCTAATTTTTTTTGTTTTATCTTTATTAATTTTTAATCCTGCCACATCCTGAGGACGTGGTGTGGTCAGGAAAAATTTGATGGCTCATTGGCTAAGACACTGAGCTTATCAATCAGAAAGGTTGGCAGTTCAGTAGTATGAATCCCTAGCACCACATAACAGAGTGAACTCCCATTACTTGTCACAGCTTCTGCCAACCTAGCAGTTTCAAAGCACATAAAAATGCAAGTAGAAAAATAGGAGCCACCTTTGGTGGTAAGGTAACAGCATTCCATATGCATTTGGCATTTAGTCATGCCAGCCACATGACCATGGAGACATCTTTGGACAGTTCTGACTTTTCAGCTTTGAAACAGAGATGAGCACTGCCCCCTAGAATCGGGAATGACTAGCACGTATGTGTGAGGGGAACCTTTACCTTTCATTACTTCATAGTTCTTTACAGCCTTCTGTAATCATATTACAGAATCAAAAATGTGGGTCTTCATTTTACCCACCTTGGAAGGCTGGAAGGCTGAGTCAACCTTGAGCCTGCTGAGATTTGAACAGCCAAATTGCATGCAGCTGGCAGGCAGCAGAAGTAGCCTGCAGTACTGCACTCTAACCACTTGCACCACCTCAGCTCAATATATCATTTGTAGGGCATATTAATTATTATTTTTGGAGTTATCTAAAACTTTTTGATGCTATTTTTATTTATTTTAAAAAAATATTTACAAAATCCCAAACAATTAATTGAGATGATAATTTTTTTTGATTCTCACTTAGAGGAGAATAAAAAGGAATTTGAGCATAGAGTCACTTTGTGGAAGGAAACAACAGATGCCAGGCTATGAAAGCCTTTATCTTCAGTTTCTTAAGGAAATTCACTCATTTTGGTGAGATTCTTATAAATAGGTGACCATCAATAAAGAAGCAGCTTTGCTCTATTTCCTGAGTTGTATTGGTTCCTTGCATCTGACATCACAATTGAACCCCCCCTTCTGCTATTAAGAGATGGAGTTGCTAAGTGAGACTGCAGCTATGCTTATAATGTTATTTCAGTTTTTTCTTTTCCCTATACACTTGAAAAGGTGTTAAATACGAGGATTGGTCACAACCTTTAATTACTATTGTAACTGTGAATGGTTTTCCAAAGAAGGCAGGCATTAGACAAAAGATACCTGGGCAGGCATATTTTCTCCACTCCCCCACTCTTTGGAATGCCGGAGCTGCAATAATTTAGCAAGAAGAGAATTGATGTTTATATTTATTTTAATTGGAGAGGAAAGGATTGCAAGAAAGCAAGCAGACACAATGTAGAACACGTCATAAAATGAAGAAAGTAGCACTGGCTATTTGCTTGGTGCATAGGTTGGTGTGAGCCAGAGGCCACAACCAAAGGAAGCAACCAAATGCCTTTAAAACACTGATTAGGTTTTGCCAGTGACACCCAGCAATGTCAGCCTTGTAGATATTTCTAATCAACTATTTAAGGCCACAGAGCTCAGCTTTTTAAATTCTGGTTAGCACTTTTTAGGGAATTGCTCACTGTGGAGAATTGATTTCACCTATTTAAAATTGTTTGATTTTGTTTTGATTTTGTACAAATTATAATATTTTAAGTATACTAAATGAACAACATTAAACAAAAAATGATCACACACACGCACACACACACACACACCACACACTTTATATATACACTTTTCTTGTCTTGTCCGTCTTTCTATAAATCTTGGTGGGTGGGTGTGAAGTGCTGGCCTTGTTTCAGTAAGTGGATTGACTGGATGTGTGTCTGTAACATGATTGGTAGATTGGTGCTGGCTGTGTGTCCATTGTTGTTTTGTGTTGTAATGGCCTGGGTTGTGGTTGGGGCTCGTTGGTTGACTATGGCTGGTTTCCAGATGTCTGCTAGGAGGGAGGTATCGTCACATTTATTTATGTTGTGGGGATGTTTCTCTATTTCAATAGCTTCCATAATTATTCTCTTGTTGAAGTGTTCTGTTTTGGAGATTAACCTGGTTCCTTCAAAATTAATTTCATGTCCTGTAGCTTTAAGGTGCTGGAAAAGGGAGGAAGTTTTTTTCTTTTTTTCATACTGCATTCTTGGTTTCTGTGATGTGTGCATTTATTTTCTTATTCATTTGTCCTATGTATATTGCAGGGCAGATTTTGCATGTTATTGTGTAAACTCCTTGGTTTTCTAGCTGGATTTTGTCTTTGGGGTTTCTTAAGATGTTGACTATTTTTTAGTCAGTGTTGAAGGCTGTCTTGATATTGTGTTTGTGGAGAATTTTTCTGATTTTATCTGTGGTGGCTTTGATGTAAGGGAGGAGGGTGATGCTGTTGTCCTGTTCTGTGTCTCTGTTTTTGTGGGGAGTCTCCCTTTGGATTAGGTTGGTAATTGTTTTTGTTTGGAAACCGTTGAAGATTAATACATTTGTGAGAGTGTGTAATTCAGTTTTCAGATGGTCTTTGTTGGCTAGGCATTTGGTTCTGGAGATGAGGGTCTTGGCTACAGAGTTGATCTGTGCAGGGTGGTGATGGGATTGTGCATTTAAGTAGTGGTTGGTGTTTTTTTTTTTCTGGTAGATGGTATGTTCGAGGGAGCCATTGGGTTTTTTTGTAGATTAGGATGTCCAGAAAGGAAAGTTGGCCAAATCACAAAAGTGTCATCAACATATCTAAGCCAGAGTTTGGGTTTCAGATTTATCTAAGACGTTAGTTTCAAAATGTTCCATGTATAAGTTTGCGATGACAGGTGAGAGGGGTGCTCCTTCTATCTACAGATAGAATCTACAGATTCACGGGTGTAGGTATGCTGGTCTTGTTATATTCAAGTCTTTTTCCATGTAAGATTGAGGTTGTCTTGGCAACGTTTCAGCAAGGTCTCACTTACCATCTTCAGGCTGGTGTTTTGGGCACACACACAAAAACACAAGCACAAACACACACACACACACACACACACACACACACACACACACACTACTTTTAATAATGCTTTCTAGAGGATCTTGTTGAAGATTGATGTAACAATAAAACCAAAATAAAGTAAGTTCAAACAATGTAAAGCACAAATAATAAATGAGAAACTTGAGATGAACTCATAAGTAACTTATGATTTTTCACTTAGCAAAGAATTTCCATTATTTTTTTCATGTACATTGTATCCCTGGTATAACAGAAGGAAGTCAAATGGATAATATAAAGGTCCATATAATGTAATCTTGTATGCAGAGGAAAAATATGACACTAAGAATTGATACAAAGAATAGTATGATTATCAAATGTATATACATATATTAAATATTGATACTTACATTCCAGACATGAATGACTGTTTCAAATGCCCAGAAGATGAATACAAAAAAAGAAACAAGATTCTTGTCTTCCAAAGAAAGTATCTTTTTGATCTATGAAGAATAATGAGAATAGGTTTAGTCACTCTGGTACTTTCATTTTCTCTCTGCACAATTTTGGTGCTGACAACATTTTTGAAGTATCACCATACTCCCATCGTCAAGGCCAATAACCAAAATCTCACCT